>NC_060170.1:2715892-2739701 GCF_021292245.1 Micropterus dolomieu | reverse complement strand
GGGGGGGGGGGGGGGGGGGGGGGCGGGCAGAGGAGAAAGAGACTTTCCTCAGTGCCGTCCAGTAATGAGAGCCAGTAATAAAGTGGATGTATTCATGGACAACTGAAGCCAGCAATTAAGGAAAGAGGTAGCTAGCTTCAGACGGCCACTTTGGATCTTTTAAATGTAAATACAGCCGCTTCTCTAAAAGTGCTCGGTGAGATATTCCAAATGAAATCCCTTCTCACTAATGAGGGAGCTGTGATATTTCTACACCAAGTCTCTCTACGGTGCTACCACGGTAGGCAGCCCAGGCTCTTGTTGAAATGTTTTAATCAGGCTGAAGGAACAGGGATTATGATATAACGGAGTTGGTGGAGACTATAGTCTTCCTCTGTTTCCCATATCAACACAGTACTGTTTGATCTGCCCTGAAATCTACACTGCTGTGACTGTCTTAATTAGCTAAGTGTATGTAGACAACAGACCCTACATAGTACATTGCACGAGTTGACATGACACTGAGTAATGTTCTGTGTTCCACTTAATAAAAAACAATACTTGGGAAAATAAAAGACAGTCACTGCTGCTACATCCATAGAGGAGATAATAAGACAGAGAAATTGCTCATATAGATCCTGTCAGGAGACAAATTATAGTAATTTTAAAAGCAAAGCTCTACTATTTGGTAACATTTGGTGTTTGCAAGATCTCCTCTCATCGCCAGTAAATTGCTGTTGCCTTGATCAGCTGGTGCAGCCTGTCACAGACGTGCTGCATTGTGCCATTGTTTCATCCCATCTGCCTGGGTTTGATGTCTCCTTCCCCATCCTCAGCATCCTCACACACTCCTTTAGCGGCGGGTCAGGTCACTACACATTGGTTTGTGATGTGGGAGTCACAGAGCCGCCGTCATCTCGCTGCCCAGTAACAAACAACAGCTTGACTCGCAATATTGTCGTCGTGTTTGTTTGTTAAGAGGGGGAGAGACTCACTTGGCAGTGTACCAATTCAAATGAGCTGTTTAAGATATGTGAGTGCACTATGAATAGGAATGAAGGCGGTTATATGTTGCAGGCGAGCCTCACGGCATAGACATGGGCCGTTTTCTCCTTTTCCAGTCGATGGAGGATTTCTCAGTGGCCTCGAGTGAAAGTAGCAATTAGCCTTTATTTGCATTGCCACAGAAATTCATCCAATTACCACCATTTAGGAGGGTACTTTTGACATGCATTGGCTAAGTGGATATTACCATCTATACTTTATGGACAGGACAAAGATACATTTAATGCCTGAAGGCACCTAAAGTGGCTGTTTAAAAAACATTTTTCATATGTTTTCCAATGACTAGTGATAAGATATTATGAAATCAAGCGTTTTCCAGAGATTTCCACCATATCCAGTAGAACTTTTCAGCAACATATTACCAAAAGGTCATTTATGGGGAGAGATGGTAACCTCTGCCTTTGTTCAAAGATGTCTCTAGCATCAGATGAGGATGTCCTCTTTGATCTTTTATCTTAAGTACAGTACATACCCAGGGCTGAACTGGGACAAAATCAGCCTGGGCATTAGGACTTTTTTCTCAATATGTCAGAGAACACAGATATGTGGGACAGATTCTGAATGTGCAGAAAGTTTTGAACATGAGGAGAAAAGCTGCTGAAACACAGGAGCTATTAAAGTCCAGGAGTTTATAACTGAATTAAAATGTCAATGTGAAAGTCATTTATCAATGAGGTGAAAAGGTGCCCAGCCCAACAAAGACAGAAAAGATGAAGAAAGACTAAATCATGCCTGCATGGGTGTTGACTCAGCAAGGATGATTAGAATCAGGAGATCTACAGGAGAAAAAGCAACACAGAATGACTGGGAACTGGCCTGAATTAGAATCTGCTGTATTTTGAATTGTCACCTGCCACCTGAATTTTGTGTTTCCTTTTACATAAATAAAAATATTTCTACCAAAAATTGTATAGAACAATTTACCAGAATTCAGGAAATTAAGGGTTTAATGCTCAAAGTTTTCATATAATATCTTGATCTTGTGTCTTGTCTCATTAGTTAAGTGTCTCATCACACCCCTAAAACTAATAGATAAGCATTAATACATTTGGGACAGTACAGCTACAAATTTCCATCTACTTATCAAGGGGAATCCTTAGCCTAATAATTGTAACAATATCATGATACGATGGTCACTCACTGCTAAGCCAGCTCTAACGTTAGCTAGTTAACATTAGACTAGAGAGCCCAAGTTGTGACAGCATTTGGAAGTTATGCAATTATGTTAACTAATTTTATTATCATCAACATTAATTAAATCAATTATCATTCATCATCGTCATTATGGCATGGCACTACACTGTCAGTGGGACAATGCCTGGTATGCCAGATAACCATAAAAAGTGCTGTATAGACATAAGTACACAATTTTGATAATGTGATGGCACCTGAGCAGGTTTCATTTGTTGAAGAGGGTTGTTAGATACATACTAGAATGCATCTCCATGTTCGAGTTTTTCTAAAGATTTATACAAGAAAGAATGACTTTTAAAGCAGCATTGTTATTCACTTATTTACTTTTTTTTACTCATTTGAGGACAGCGCTTCAAGCTGTAAGCATAACATGATGATATTATATTATGTTGTAGTGAATTTGTTTGCTGTTTTCTATTTGCACATACACAGCACAGCATTAGCATTGATTTGGAGTCCACCTGACAAATGTTAGGCCAATATTCATTCACTTAATATAAAGAAAATGTATTAGTGCAGCATAAAATGTCACATTCAAACCTCAGAGCTGCCCAGTACAATCACAACACATGACCCAAATGGGGGTTCAGTGACTTGCTCAAGGGTACCAACAGCACTATTTGTTTGAGAACTTCACACAGAGGCAGATTCTTGCACTGCACTCTTAATTTGAGTTTTTAATCCTCTGAAAAGGCTCATCTCCACCTGGCTGGGGGAAGTAAATTCCTTAATCCCTGTCTCTCTCTGACGCTGGGTTTTGGTTTACTTCAGTTCTGAAGTGATGCAAGCTGAGTGCGTGTGAGTGCAACAGTGAGTTGGTGTCCCAGAGGACTGTGTCGAGGCGGAGGCTGTGTTTGCGCTCTGTGCAGCCGGTGGCATTAGGTGTCGGAGGCAGTACATATGCAGCTTGCTCCCGAGCCTCCAGAGAGTTACACCCCGGTGGCTTCACTCTGATGCTGATGCCACAGATACTGCAAAAGCCAACACCGTCTGTGCCACCAGCTCAGTGTGACAGAGCTGACACTGCTGACTTTGCAAGTGCTATCCTAACTAATGCTGCCTTCTAAAATTTGCCAAATCATTTAGATAATTCTGTGAGCATACTTACTCTGGCATTGTCAGCTTTTACTCTGTGATTATATTAATGCATCTTTCAAGTACAGAGAATTCTGAACTACAAAGCTCAGGTGTCTGGTACCTTGCCGTTAGCCGAGGTTGTATAAATGCTTCACATATATATATATGTGTGTATGTATTATACCAAAAAAGGTATACTGAAGCATTCATGAGCTGTGATTTTCATAATCTGATCGGTTGTGTTGTTCACACTTATACAATGAGACCATATCATTTTAGTGACTCATGGTTTTGTAACATTTGTGAAGCACAACAGCTCCCTCTCTCCCTCCCCTTCTCCTCTCTTGCACTCAGGTTTCTCTGTGCAGGACCATCAGCTGTCCTGAGACCTCTCTCTCTCCTGGCTGTTGGTGCCTTATCCAGCCTCTCTACTTCTCTCCCTAGTATGCATGTTATCATGAATCATGAGTCAGAATCAGAAAAGCTGTTATTGCTAGATGGTTTTTACACATACAAGGAATTTGTTTTGGAGATAAGGTGCTACATGTAGACAAACAAAGACAAACATACAGTTGACATAAATAAATGTAAAAACATAAATATGTAACAGATTGACAAAATATAAAATAAGGAAGAATAACGATTAACACTTAACAACAAACAACAAACAACAAATACGTGCTATCTCTGAGTTTGTTTCTCCTCTCTATGTGAGTGCTGTTGTCCTCTTCTGTGTTTGTGTGACCTGTAACCTACTCTCCATAATGGAGAGGAGGTGGTGTGATTCAGACCCAACTTAGTGGGTCCATCCTCTTCACTTATGTTTTATTAGAAACATAACCATGAGGAAGGCCAGAGAGGGAACTCCCCACAGTAGCTCACTGAACGATCTGGCAATGAGTGACTGAAGGACCTGAGTAGATGTACTGCAATATGATGAGAGGCAGGTGTGTATAATCAGCAGGTAACTGAGAGCCAGGAGGGAGAGTGACTAAGCACCACGCCCACAGCACACATACACACATGGACAGAGAGAGACAGACAAAAACACACACAGGACCCAGGGAAGGGAAACCACAGGGGGGGAAATGAACTACCTGACACATAACCTGCACATTCAACCATGTGGACATAATATAAAACAGCACTGGGCAGCAGTGGTGGATTAGGGCTTCAACATCACAGCATTTATAGCAACTGCTAATTTCCAATACCCGTCCCTAGAAGGTCTTATAATATTACATCTACAACAAACATTAAGCAGAGTAACAGTAAAACAATTGAGCACATACATGTATACCACCCACTGAATCTCTCCCTCTACCCCCCATCCCTACACATGACTACACAACTGATTATCTTTTAAAAACTTCTTCAGTTTAGTTTTAAATTGTTGATGATTTTGTTCTGTTTTTAGCTCAATAGGCAGCTCGTTCCAGATCTTAGCTCCCTTGATTGAAAAGGAAGTCTGGCTGAAGGATGTTTTCCTGTAAGATATTTTGCAAATATCTGCAGTTGTACTGTATCTCTGGTTGACAGTCCACAGGCCTTTAATGGCTGTACCATCTCACAGAGAGCCTGAGAAGTCTGTCCATGCAAACACTTCATGATGAGGTTTGTGTTTGTAAATGCAATATAGTTATCAAAACTCAACATGTTCAGTTCTCTTAGGATGTGACAATGATGTGATCTAATGGGCTTTTTGTTTAATATTTTTAGGGCACGATTGTATAATCCTTCCAACGGTTTTATCGTGACTATACCTGCCTGTGACCATGAGGTAACACAGTAACCGAAGTGTGAGAAAATTATTGTGTAAACAAATGTTTTGGCTGCATCAAATGTTAAGCAATCTCTAATTAATTTGACTAGATATAAATTTGCTTTTATAGTTCTCCCTATTTTTTTAACATGTGTATCAAATTTCAAGTGAGGGTCTAGCATTAAGCCTAGATATTTAACTTCTGAAACTTGCTCTATATGTTGATTATGTATCTTGTCATCCAATTTTTCCAAAACCGACCGTCTACCTGAGGAAAAACAATAGAAACAGTTTTTTTTAGTGTCAGACATGAATTTTGTAGCCATGTTGCTATAGTCTCCAGGTGCAGTGATAATTGAGCCACTGTGTTAATTGATTTACCATATTCATATTTACCTGTGTCATCTGCATACATTTGAAGACCAGCCCCTTCGCAGGATTCCGGGAGGTCATTTATATATAGACCAAAGAGGATCGGTCCTAACACCGATCCCAGTGGGATTCCTGTTTTACACTTTAGAAAGGATGATGTTTTGTTGTTAATAATGACACACTATTCACAATTTGCAAGATATGTTTTAAACCAAGCCAAAGTTTTCTTAGAAAAATTTAACTTTGAGAGTTTGGAAACAAGAACATTATGATTAACTGTATCAAAAGCTTTTTTGAGGTCCAGAAAAACTGCCCCCACCAAGTTTCCCTTATCTACTAGTCAAGATCAGGTGGAAATGAAAAATACACAAAATATTATTCTATGTATTTAAGCATGTTCTATGCAGCATTTACACTGAATGCCATGACTTGATATTAGTATATCTCTCTGTAGTAGCTTTAAATAGACAAATAATTCTATTACATTTTTTTACTTTTATGAAATTAAAAATTATAAGCTCCAACCTGTGTATCTCCATGTTGTTCAAGCCGACTCATTTATTTTGATAAAGCTACTACAGAGAAGTAAACGGTCATTTCCATGGTTTCGTATGTGACATGAATTCACCAGAGGAAGATGAAGACAGAAATGAGCATGTGAAGTATTTATTGAGCAATACAATACCAGTTTTTTGGTTTGCAGATCATACCAGACTAAAGGGCTGTTACTTACAAAACAGTAGGAGTGGATCACAACACAGTTGCCATGAATGACCCACTTGCAGAACTGACCCCGAAAAGTATGCAGAGTACAAAGATCAGCATACAAGAAAGCACAAGCTGGAAAATGTCTAGATGTTATTCGTGGCTGTATAGGTATTGAAGATGCAGCTCATGGAATATGTTGATTCAAATTGAAGTTGAATTTCAAAATTGCTTTTGGAAGGGGAAAAATTACGTAGTGAAGTTGAGTTGTTAACATTATGTTAATCTAAATCACCCCTCATTAAAATTCGTTCCCCTACTATTCCCAATGTTGCATCACTTTTGTGGGCCAGTTATTAAGTCATCTCACAGGTATGGCCACTAAATTTCAATGTTATTGCATCAATTGTAAGTTTGACGTTGGTGCACACCAATCTGTAATTTGTTCAATGAGTGCTTGACAGCATATGTTATTCTCTAACAGAGACCTTTTGCTGAATGTCTGGATTGCTAATGTTTCCTCTGAGTGGACAGAAACTAGTTTAATTAATTTTTTTACTTTTTTTCTTAAATTAAAACCTACCTCAGTTAGAGTTGCACTTTTTTGTTGATGTGATTGGTAATTTTTTACATCATGTTTTTAAGAACGTTTTTATTAACCTTAAATAGTAAATGGACTGTACTTGTATAGCATCTTTCTAGTATTCCGACCATTCAAAGCGCTTTACACTATATTTACTCCATTCACACACTTTCATACACTGAAGATAGAGGCTGCCATACAAGGTGCCAACAGAAACAGAAACTAATACATTCATGCATACTCCGCACACACACCGATGACACAGCCATCGGGAGCAATCTGCGGTTCAATATCCTGCCCAAGGACATTTTGACATGGAAGAGCTGGGATGTTCTGATTAGTGGACCACCTGCTCTACCTCCTGAGCCACTTAAGGAAGCACTGTTCTGCTTTTAGATCTCATAGCTGCAAAATCATAGTTAACTGTTAATAAGTGCACAATAGAGGATATATTAACTTTGATAATGCATTGTTCCTGCTTTAGATCTGGTAGCTGCAAACCTCTAATACCCCTAAAATGTATCTATAAATCTCAATAAAGCAAAAAAAAGCTTAGTAAAGTTTTAACAATGACATTGGGGGCGACATTGGGGGCGGCTGTGGCTCAGGAGGTAGAGCGGGTTGGCTGTTAATCGGAAGGTCGGCGGTTCGATCCCTGGCTTCCTGGTTGCGTGTCGAAGTGTCCTTGGGCAAGATACTGAACCCCGATTTGCCCCTGGCGGCTATTCCGCCAGTGTATGAATGAGTGTGAATGTTAGTTTCTGTTTGAGCACTTAGGCTCAGTGTATGAATGTGTGTGACTGGTGAATGCAGATGTAGTGTAAAAGCGCTTTGAGTGGTCGAAAAGACTAGAAAGGCGCTATACAAGTACGGAGCATAACAGGTAATTTAGTTAAATGTGTTTGCAATGCTATTATAAACCCATAAGAAACACATATGGCTATGTGTAATGCATAATGGTTATTAACATTTCGGAACAAATTGGACCAATTCCTTCCAATTTCCTATGCATTCTGTGCAAAATAAGACTTTTTTCAAAGCAAAAAAATGTATGGCTGACCATGGCATCAAAACACTCAGCTCACTCCAGTAGAAAATGTTCCTTCTAGAAGAATTCAGCAGTTTAGTTTTACAGGGAAATTAAGCAAAGAGTGTAACGACATAGGAAACTTCCAGTAGCATTAAATCTTACTGCGGTCTGGAATCGTCAACTTGCGTTAACGGAGAAAGGAGGCTGATGTAGGGGGCTGCAGCACAAACACAGTAGAAATATCATTTTACCTTTTTAAATAATCTCTGATGAAAAATGAAAAATAATGGGAAAATATGGTACATTTTTAAGGATAAACATGTATATGGTTGTCATAATGTCACATAAGTATCCTAACGTAATTGTCACCTCAGATAAAAGTTTAGAGGAGCTGCTAAACATAACTGCCCATGACAAATTAAAGGCACAGAAAATAGGAATGAGAAATGTTTCTTCCCTTTAAATAGTCCAGAATCAATAGGTTATCTGGAAAAGTGTCCAGTTCATTCAGGAGAGACTTAATTGATGAGATGCTTAAAGAATAAAAACATTTATTAACATAGTGCACAACAGGGCGTTTCACACTCAGTGCCCTGTATTTGTCATCTCCAGTCCAAGCTGAAATAACCCTAATGGCATCATTATTTTCTCAGACTCAACTGTTTACAGAAGTTTGGTAGGATTCCTCATGACTAGTAATCTGACCTTTAAGGCCGTTCCACTGCACTGTTCTTAAAAACAAGTGGAAGTTTCATATGTTTCAATATTTCCGTTCGGTTTGGATTGGTGTTGCCTGTACCCCTTCAGTGTCGTTGTTGACTGAAGGCTCCGTGTTGCTATAGTCGACACAGCTGTGGTTTATCTGAGAGGGTTGCAGTCGTACACTGAAGCAGGTAGTGGGCTTCAGCCAGGTCAGTGTGCCGTGGCCCTATGGTGCAATCAGCTTATCCTCACTGCTGGCTACGCTAATGTCGGCAGACAGGAAGCAGTTGTTGGCTCCCTCCGGGTCAGCAGCAGTTTCAGCTGGCTCTATCAAGCCTAAAGGCCAAGGAGGGTGAGTGAACATCACCCCCCCATCCCTTCCCTTCCAAAGGCCAATGCAGCTCCTCTGGGCTTTTGTTGCATGATGGGATATATTCAGCTGCTCCGTTCGGCTGGTTTGAAGGAATGCTGCGGGTGCGCCCCCTCCTATCGGTTGGTCAGTGGAGCGAAGAGGGATATCAAAGCTCTGTCGAGAAGGGGGCGGGAAGGGGGCAGGAGGGGCCTGTGAGGGTCATGTCTCATTGGGCAGACTAGGGGGGCACTGAGCCTGTCACATGGCTGATGGCTGATTTACCACTCCACTGGAGAGGTGAGGCCTCATAGGCCACCTCTCCCTGGTCACTACACACACACACACACACACACACACACACACACACACACACACACACACATATATTCAATACACACAATTCATTGACAGATAGCCTTTACTGCTCACCATCTCTATAGTGTTGTACTACCTTGAACATCAATGTGCTTTCTGTACAGTCCAGACATCTCCTTAGCCATGCTTCAGCTGAAACACCTGTATTGATTCTTGCTCCTGCCAATTTAGCTGCAGCCTTTTATGGGCTCCTCTAACTGACTCTCTTTGTCCATGTTTCTCTAACATGTTCTTTTTTTCCCCAGCCATTTTTGTCATCTGCAGCCATTTCCTGCACTCACAAGAGACACCACTCTCACCCTCCCTCCCCACCTTTGCTCTCACACATTTTGTCCATTGTAGTTGTACTGTGAAGGAAAATCCATGCCATTCACTTTGTTGTTGTTATTTGCAATAACGAATGTGTTGTCAGACATCTCCATATATAAAAGATACCTGTGTAGAATGTTCTCTCTGGATTTCAAAACCCACTCACCCATCAGTAAATAAACCACATCCTGCAAACATGTTCTGTACAGTTTCACATTGTCCAATAGAAAAGCATAGGCAGTCCCTTTTCATATAATATTGCCATATGGTAGTCTCTTTTAACCCACTAATGTGTATTGATCTGTGCTCTTAGATGCCTACTAGATATAACATTATGTGTCCTGTAATCTAACAATGGAACCTGCTGTTGAGATATTAGTTAAAACACACAATGATGTCTGCTACAAGCAATTTGAGAATTCACTGTAGGCCAAAACGGCTTCATCTCTTTCTTTACTTTTGTCTTTTTACTTTAAAGTCACTTTATACTTTTTTCCACAGACAATGCATAGTTTAAAGAGTGGATATAATGTTTGGTGTGTACATTTGACAGTAAATGCAGTCGCACAGGACACAGTTTTACAGGCCACCAGTTCACCTATTTTTACTAATTATTTTGAAAATATTTTTATGTATTTAACACTTTTTTTATTTGAATTTCATTTTTCGAATAAAAATGGAATAAATGGTAAACAGTATTGTTTTATTAGATTTCTTTCAAAGATGTGATTTGAAAACTGTAAACCTTTCTGTGTGGACCTTGTTCTGATCATTCTTCTATGTGTAAAGTAACGTGAAGCTTTAACTACACAGAATTTATGTGTAGTTAAAGCTTCACCTTACTTTAACTTAGCACATTTTTCACTACTGCCTTGGCTATGTATCATCACCTGAAGAAGCTTAAAATACATAGTGATTTGCACTGTTTCCTTGATGTGAATAACAAAACAACAAAAAAAACAAACAAATTAACATAGTAAATGGCAAAAGATCAAAAAAGGCTTCTTATAAACAAGGCCATGGTTCTGTCTTCAGCTTGGTATAAAAGAAAAAATGACTATTTGTATGGAATTCTTTATCTGATTAAAGTTATAAAAAACAAACAAATCAATCTGTATCTAAAGTAAACAAGACTACACCTCTGTAGACATGCTAGTGGCTCTGTGAGACTGTGATGCTCATTGTGAAGAAAACCACAACATAATTATAAAATCCAGTGTTTCGGTGAGCAAAGATGTGAAAAATTTGTTCCAGATCATTTAGCCATGATGTATTTAAAATGTGTGGCACTGGTTATAATTTCTGTACAGTTCAAACATCAGCAGCATTTCCATTAACCTTTAACAGTTACCATCTTAGTTTCATGTGTTAGCATGCTAAGATGGTGCTAATTAGCACAAAGTATAAAGTACAGTTGAGGCTGATACTGGGCAGACTGAAATGTTGATCTGATGATGGAGCTAGATGAAAAGTCAGAGGATCAACAAAGTTCACAAAGACCATAGATGTCTGCACCAAATTACAGTGTAATCCATCCAACAGCTGTCAAGATATTTAACCCTGAACCATAAATGTTAACCTGCGCCAGAGGAGCACTAGAGGAAAAGTCAGGGGATCACCAAAGTCATTCAGGATTCATCTGGGGACCATGAATGTCTGAACAATGTTCAATGGCTATCTGTTAAGTATAGTAGTTAATCTCATAAGTAGCTGTTGAGATATTTCAGTCTGGAATAAGTTGGCGGACAGACGGACATTGCCGTCCCCAAATGCTGCTAGTGTGGTATGAAAGTTGGTACCATGGATCAGTGAAAAGCAGATGGACATTTGAGAGAAGTGGATACAAAGCATAACTGTGTCTTACCTATTCTCGTAGTACAGAGCTCTACAGACCTGTAAGACAGCTCTTTTCTTACTGCTGCAACTCCAATAATGTACATACCTCTTGATCCATCCTCTACCATGCTGCATATGTTTTGAGTTTGGCATCTGAATCTGGGCTGTCTACGAAAAAAAACGAGACCATTCAGAGATAAGAGAACACTCCTCTTTCTTTCTGTCAACATGTAAGTCTTAAGTGAAGCTGAGTGCTAGCTGGGATTCCTGTCTGGTATCCTGTCTGACATGAAAGGCTGCTTGCTGGGACTGAGGAAGGAGCTCAGAGAGAAGTATTCCCGCCGGACCCTCCGGCAGATGGAACAAGAACACCTTGAAGGATGGGAGTGTCGCCGAGCCCGAGTGCTCGCTTTCTCCCCCGCAGATGAAACGTAACGCAGGGCTGTCTCAAATCTCCGGCAATCTGCGGATGTGAGCGACACGGAGAGAGCACCTGGCTCTTCAAGGGAAGCAGCCGTTTGAGATGTGACAGAACGCCTTGTCAGATAGAATCACTGTAATGGAGAGATAATCCCACAGTCATCACTCAGAAAGGCATGTCTGCAGGGCATCTTGGAGGAATAACCAGATATGCTTTGCAACATTTAGACTGTAAACGCCACTGAAGCTGTTGTATTTATCACAGGCTAAAATAAAACTGAGTGATACTGGGAGGAATCTGGATAAGAAAAACATTGAAAGCACTTGCATTTTGGTTGAAGTAATGGAGGATCAGAAGATGATTCTAATAATAATCCTTTATTGATCCCCCAAAGGGGAAATTCGGGTGTTACAGCAGCACAAACACATTTATTAATAATATGGAGATATGATGTAGTGCATTATGCAATAAACAGTACAACATACACGTTATATATACAGTACATACATTTTATTATAACATTATATAAATCAGAAAAATAATTATAAATATAAATCATCTTCCAAATGTAGATCAATAAGCAGTGTTCTACTGATAATCTTGACTGGTGAATAGTCCCTGAGTAGAACAGGATTGGTCCTTGTAGGCCTGTCAGATGACAGAGACAAGCCAGACAGGAGAGTTACAGCCACTGTGTGTATGCAGAGATGTGCCTTTTGTCTCTTGTCACTCAAAGGCCCTTGGAGGAGTTTTGCTGCCCTGCCACCTTCCTTGACCTGTCACTCAGTCCTCTGACAGCTGGTAGGCCTCCCTTCTCCTCCTCCTCATCCTTCCCCCTTCTCACTCCTTCACCCTCCCTGCCCCTCCCAGTCTTCCTTCTCAATCCCAGTATGCGGATCGGGGTCTCATTTTCATGTGTCAGCCTCCCCCGTCAGTGTGACATCTCCCTGTCCGCCTGTCTCATTAGAAAACAGCCAGCTTGGTCTGGGAAACAGCAGGAGAGGCGATTGGCGTTCAGCTCTCTCCAACCCGGGAACTGTAAGATCAGCTCTGCTAACACCAGTCAACCAGATCATCATATGGCTTGATCTAACATCCACACATACATTGATGCGCACGCCCATACTCCAGCACACACACACACAGATATGCAATCTTTTTCTCCCTTTTCCCAGGTTCAGTGCACTTTCATTTCAGTTACTTCATAGGCATGAGTGTTTATAACAAATCCAACACAATTACAAAACTGAATCAATGAATGGGAGGCTTTTACTTTGCAAATATTGCTTCTGCTCTATAATCACCTTTTTCATTCATGTGTGTTCAAACGCTGCTGTATGTTTGTAGTTCACTCATATTTGTCATCATCATTATTTAGAATGGCTTTGGACTTGCGGGTTGTATGAAAAAGTTGACTCCCTCTTCTTACACCATGTGTGTTGTTTTGTATCTGTCATTTTGAATGTGTGTGTGATTTAGTGATTCTAATTTGTCCCTCTACGCAGTGTTTCAGTCACAGCGTATCTTCGGCAGGTCTGTATGATTGTATCCCAGTTATCTTCTCTCAGGGGATGACTCTTGATAGAGGGAAACAAAGGTGTTTACTTTTTAGACCTGCATATCAAATGGCCTTGAAGGACAAAAAAAAAACTTAAAAAAACTAAACATCAGACAGCTATGATACCCACTCCTTTATTGTTTGTCCTTGAGTGTTAATTGTGCAACGTAGAGACACATCCATTAGGCAGGCTTGCGTTTGATGTTTTTTGATGCGAGACCTAGATGTGAGACGGTGAATAGTTAAATTCTAATTGCGAGAGGAATTTGTATCGTTATAATTTGGGGAGGCTTTGTATTCCTCCCTTTTAATGAATGTAACATGGCCATCTAGGATAGGAAGGAGCAGAGATTTTGTGAGTTTATAATGAACTGTGAAAGGCTTTTGAATATGTATGAGGATGCGAGACCCTAGGCAAGATGTACACAAGCTCCCCTGATGGGTGTGAAGTTGATCATATCATTTCCTTCCAAAGCGCAAGCCTCATTTGGTACGGAGTTTAATCCAGGGCTCATTGTAACGTGGCACAGCTTTGTAAGAAGTGGAGCACAAGGAAGAGTTGTTGCATGATGGGAGGAATTCAGTTCATTTGATTACTGCTATCGCTCCCTCAAATCAAGAGTTGTCTCTCATATATTTCATCTAAAAATAAAAACAATTAAAAGGGTAACTGTTAAACTTGTTGAATTATATTTCCACTTTTACCATCTCTGTCTTAGTAATTTGTCCTCTACCGTTCACAGGGAAAGAAAGGTATGGGGATAGACTGCGTCAAAGACTGTCATTTAATTAATGTTATAAATAAAAAACAGCATTGGAAACAGCATTTCTTGGCCAAAATTAGCTGACACAATTGTGGGGTTTGGTTAGCTAACAAGAGTTCAAATATGAGTAAGAACATTAAGAAGTTAAGCTTACGTATAAATTGAATTCATGAGGCAATAAAAGCAGGGTCTGAGCAGGGATATTTTGGACATACGTGAAAGAAGTTGAAGAACAGAGATTACGGTCCCACGATACCTTTTGAAAATCTTGAATGTACTGAAAGAGGCCCTCGTACCCCACAGAGCAGCACTTGCACTTGAGCTTGTGGAGAAAAGGTGAGGATCAAAGGTGAGTTACTGTGAAGGGTGTGTGTGTATGTGTGTGTTTTCATGTATTTTTGTTCTAACATTTTCACAAGGATGAGATAGAAAGGAGACAATTTATCCTGACTGAAGCCATTTTTTCTCCTCACCTCTCTTGTTTAGTGTTAGGATCAGTTTAAGGTTGAGAATTATGTTTAGACTTGGCTTATGGTTTAGGTTAGGTTACAGTAATGAGCTGGGCTGAGGGCTCACACTTCACTTTAGATGTTTTAGGTTTAGGTTAGGCTGCTCGGTAAAGGTAAGTGAATAAATGCATCCAACAATATTTAATACAATATATAATACAAATCTATGAGTATATGCATGCCAGATGTGTGTGGGTGCATGTGTGTGTGTGTGTGTATGTGTGTGTGTATGAGCACACATCATAGTACACCAATTGATCCCTGTCTTTCTTCATCTGCCTTAAATCGCAACACTGACCTGATGTGGTGGTGGTTGCTGAGTGCTCTAAGTGATGACCCTTCAACCTGGAACAATTCAATTTCAACCTGTGACGACTCCCCGGAGAATGATTTGAATGTTAAGTGCTCCCTCCAATCCAGGAGCCGTATGAAAATGTAATCAGAGCGCTATCATCTCCCCGGCAGAGAGAGGGCTTGCTTGACTATGTGGCAGGCGATGGGGCTGGCCTCATTTCCCCTGCCAGCAGGTGTCCTCTCTGGATATAATAGGCTTTACATGTGTAATTAACACATGGCACTGCTGCCTGCGCTGGCCATAGCCTTAGCCTTGCTCCTGTCACCATGACTTTCTTTCTCTTTCTTTTTCTCGATTCATTTCTTCACCCTTTCCTCTTCCTCTTCATTATGAAACATAATGGCTTCTGGGCCAACTCACACTGTGGCGAAAGTGGGTGCAGAAGACAAAGACAACACCTTGACGAAGAAAGCCAAGCACTTGGTAATGCAGGGATGGATCGGTGCTGCACTGGAAGGTTCTGAGGCTTGGAAGGACATGGATGGAGTTAACAGCTTGCTGTGTGGGCTGACTAATGCCTTAAAACCCCCCTCTCATGAAACCTATAATTACCAGGGCTCCGTTAATCAAGAATGAAACAGAGGAGAAGCAGCGGGCTAATTGGGGCCGACGTGCTCTGTAATTAGAGTAATAGTCACACATTGGGATTTTATGAATGAATGACTTCACCAGGTTTTTTTTACAGGGGTTCATTACATTGGTCAGAGCTACCAGCGCTATTTGCATGCATGTATATAAAGCAGACAATATGTTACTGGTCATTGTTTTTTGTCCAAACAGCAGATTTTCTCTCCAGGCCTCCTGACTAGGCCAGTGTTAATTATGTCTGTGGCTCAGGATAGGGGGAGGGAAGTCCAATTATTTTTCTCTCCTTCTCTTTTTTGCCCCAAACCTTTTTTCACTCATGTGCTGCTGGCTGGCGGGGCAAGGAGGTAGGTTTCTGTCTGTGGAGCTTCATTTGCAGAATTTGGAAGGAATTCATAATTTTGTTTATCATAAACAAAAACTCTGAACTATTTCTGATATGACCCAATGAGCTCAACTTTTAAATTATAATAATAATAATTAATTATAAATATAATAATTTTCTAATGATTTGAGGCATAATTGAAGCAAATTCTTTTCTGGTTTGGAGACTCTTAAACGGTCTTGCATATTTCTTTTATTCCACTATTTTTTCCTGGAGAGGATGTAGGATGTATACAGTCTGCATTCACTGAGGTGAAATTGCACTTGGCAATTTTTCATGTTTGTATTCCTGAAGGGTGGTAATGTCTTGCTGTTTGAATTTTCAAGACTAACCCTTGGAAAACTTGCAATAAAATATCAGTGAACTTAAAGTCGTAGTGAGCTTCACAAACTAATGCGTACAAAGTGTTCAGTCAGAAATGTTTATACTTGGTCTGAATACCCACAGTCAACACCTGCTGTTGTAGTCTCCTCCTGGCTGCATCCCACTGCCACCCTGCTCTCTCTAAGAATTCTGGGGATTTCTGTGTTGTTGTAGCCTTGACACAACGTGTGCATATAGGTACAGTTTGGGACAGTCTTTCTTTCATGTTGTTGCTCTCAATTGTTCACAAAAAGAGTGATGGAAGTAGCTGTGTGAATAATGAAAATAATGTAGCCTGCCTAGTTTCCCACCTCCAGACAACTAGACACAGCCCTCTCCAATCTGTCATCGGAAAGGGGGTTAAGACACTATTCGACGATCTGACAAGCACTTTGTTGGAAGCATGATGAGGTCATGTTGTAATCGGCAAATTGTTGTGAGTAGTGCAATTCTCATTGATAGCACTATTGCTGTACACTCTCTATATAAGGGTTAGTATACTGTTGTTACACTCGCTGCTGTGAAGCTAACATGAAACTAACATGCAGAGAGGACGAGACGTCCCTGAGCCAGCACAGCAGCTCCAAGCAGCGATACTACAACTCTCTACTACTGATACTAATGGTGCCTTGGAACTAGAAAGTAAGCTGAATGTCTGTGGCAAGTCATTGAACTTTACTGACACACAAATCATAGCTGGAACAGCTGGAATAGTGTTGTGAAGCTTGGTCCGAGCCACTTTGTTTGTTTCTCATTTACAGAGCCAGACCTGAGTATAAACATAGCATTTTTTTCAGCAGGCTGTGAAGAGATATTCGTTAAATGTGACAAACAAGACATATATTGGATTAGAATCCCTTACCCCACCTTTAAAAGCTGTTTTAAAACCAGTAAATGCAAATGCAACAGTGTTTAAAGACAGACTTTTCTTGTGTAGCAGCCAAAACTGGGTCTAACACGATAATGGGCGTTTTGAGCATTTTATGACAGCACATCAGATTTAAATATTGCAGGGAGTAATAGAAGAAGAAGGAGCAGCAACAGTGAGCTGCATACCTCCTACTCCTCAGCAAGGCAATCAACTTAACTCTGTCTGTTGTGTGGAAAACTACTTGCACCGTGCACATTTCTCTTCTGTTGTATTTCTGACAAAGTAGCTCTTTAAGAGTGACCCATAATTCTGGGATCACACCATGGACATTGCCAAATCAACCAGAACTGAAATCTTTAGGATAATGGCTTTAAAATTATAAATTTTTACTTTTAGTTGGAGCTGGAGAAGGTGAAGATGGATTTCCCTCCTCATGGAATAATCATATGTGACAATACCATCAGCCACATGACTACAATTCATTATATGTATTCTCAAGTTATCTACCAAAGACTGGCTAGTTTTTTCCTTTAACTTCTTATGCATGTCTGGGAGGCTGTGCTCTGTTTCTTGTCATGTCCACCATGACTAATTTCTTGTATGAGAGAAAGAGAAGGTTTCTAGGCTGTCTGCTACTCTCGTTCTTATTCCCACGACAGTTTTGTTGACCACAGAGAAGAGAGAGTGTTGGCACCCCTCCCCAGTTTGGATGCTTCCTTGTCGAAAGGGGAAAGGCCACAGCAGTGATTTATGGAAGCCATCTGAACATGCAGATCCACTACCTGTGGCTGATATCCTCTCCTCTATCTCTCATTACCCCATTTGTCATGGCGTGATGCATCACAACACTGTTCCCCATAAACACTCTTCAAAAAGGAGATTGACTTCCTCCTTGTCCTCTCCCATTATGGACTCAGATATGAGCCATAATCCCACTGGCCCTATTGATCTCTACAGGACAGGCTGACTGTAGGCACAGGACGATATATTTTGGTTGTAAAAGTCAACACACTAAAGAGTTATCAGAAGAATGAGTCAGCTACAAAATAACGAAAGTGTGTGTGTGTGTGTGTGTGTGTGTGTGTGTTGACTTTAAAAGAGGGTTTTTGTTTCAGCAGAGGCAATATCCCTCTCATATTTACATTGTAACTTATAAAAGCTACGTTACCTTAAAATGCTGTACAGGGTGCGAACTCCGGGGGAGCCATGGGGGAGCTCCCCTTAATAAGACATGAGCTCCCCAAAAAACTTTGGGGGGTTAAGTATTGACAGTATGCTTTGTGCCATCAATTTATGTTTTTCTGTATCATCATGGATCATGGGTAAAATCAGGAGCGTCAGGCTTCAGGTTTCATCTAGCCAGAGGGAAACCGTCCACAGCGCACCCGGTCGCTCCGCAATTTCCTGTCCCTGGCCCGCTCCAGTGCCCCACTCCCTCTCCCTGTCCGTTACCTACAATGGGTTGTGTCGCTAGTACGATCGACGTGCTGTAATAAACTCATTCTGAAAGTGTTTACTGAGGTAAGTAAATACATCAGGTAAGAAGTAGGGGCATTTTGCCATTATTTCTAATGGAGCCAGACTTCTTTTCGCCCCCTGCTGGCCGTTCAATAAAATGTACGTTTAAGGGACTCGTGTTTGCTTCGCTTCTCAAACTGGAAGCTTCCCGCTTGAGCACAGCACAGACTTCATGTAAGGAAAAAAAAAACAACAATAAAGTTTTATGTGCTGAAGCTGGTCAGGCCAAACAAGAATCAAATCAACATTGGGCGAAAACATGATCAACATCAGAAAGGCGTTATGTCTCCAAGGAGTCATGGAGAGACTTCTGCTTTGTTTTGCGTATAAAAACCAACCCAGAGTTGGCTTGCATCCTATTGGACAGGTAAATTAACATTACTGCAAAGCATGTGGAATATATTGTGATTTTGTGATTTAGCTTGCCGGCTAACACCGACCAGCAGCTAACGTTATCTGTTGCAAAATTCTATAGTGGCATGGCTTACCACATTACTTCCCCAGCTAAAGTGATCCATATTACTATCCTTTGTACCACCAGTATTATGTCAGTGTTGATTTAGCCTGCAAGAAATGATGTAACAAATGTGGAGCGATTTGTTTTTACTAGTTTATAGTGATGCAAGGCAGGAGCAGCCAGCTAATATTATTAGGGATCCACTGCTGTTTGCTTCGGTAAATTCAATTTAGATTTATGTCGTCTTACCAAATCTCAGGTACACAGCTTCTCCACCGCCTCAGCCACTGTAACTTACGTGACCCACATAATATACAATAATGCAACATAAGAGCACAGGACAACAACACAGTGGAAAACCCTCTCAATAGGTAATATTGAGTCTAGATCACTAACCATTTTTGTTATCATCCAATTCATTTTAGCTGTGCTGATTGTTGAGCCTCTCTTGTGAAAGAAACGCCTATGTATCACGTTGGCTAAATGCAGTCAATGTACACTTATCAGGCAATGAGCGGATTAGTTCAAAGTCAAGCTGAAAAAAATATGAAAAAAGAAAAATAAATTATGACTGTAACTCACCACTAGAGGCCACTAAACACTACACATGGCCCCTAAAATTATGAGAAGTTCAGAATTTACATACAGTCAACATGATAGGAATTGCAAAAGGCTGCTGGAAAAGGCGCTGGATTAGTTGTAGATAATGTGTGAAAGTTTGTATGTGGTAATATTTCTCAAGGTGAAGTAAAAAAAATATATATATACTGTAGTGTATAATAAATGAAAAATACGCACATAAGAATGTATTTTCAGTGGGGGGTGGGTATGAATAATTATACAATCAATAATCAAATTAATAATAATGTTTAGAATAAATATACTTATACTAAACCTGAAACTTGAGCTGAAATAATATAACAGCAGAAAAATTATCAATATCATAGAGAATATTTAAACCGGCACAAGCCGGTGAGTGCAGATTACATATGTACATACAATAGAAAATATACACACAAAATGTTTATAAGATTTTCTCATGTTTTAGGGTAAATAACACCCCAGAAACAGTTATTGTTACTTATTTCTTTCATAGAAAATGTATAAAATAAATACATTGATGTCCTAAAACAAAAACATTACATTACCTGCATTTAAGCTAATACTATTTTACATATTTTCAAACAATCCAAATAAGATGAGCACATTTTTATCATCTTTCAAGGGGACAGAATATAATTGGTAAATATAACAAAGCTCCTCAGCACCTCAGGCCAGCTATAGCATAACTACATGACCATGTTGTGACCTGTATGGTGTTTTACTTAAACTGAAAGGTAATTTTAACTAACTTGCTAACCTCTATTGTGATAATAGGTTAGAAAAGCAGTGGCAACCCTGCAGTGCACTAGTGCCCTTGCCTTACAAAAGTTGGAGTAAACTCAAATATACAGGGGTATCTCAAAACATTTTAACATCGGAAAAGTTAATTTGAACATCACTAAACCAGACTGAGAGATTAAAGGCTAAGGAGGTAGGAAGCAGGTGTTTTGAGTTAATTAGATGATTAGAGCTCTTCTCAGGTTGATATTTCTGGAATATAAATTCTTTATTCTAAAATTGTAATACATTTTAAAATACTGGAGTTTTGATTTCCATGAGCTGTAACCTGTAATTATCAAGTTGAAAATGAATTAATAAATTCACTTTCACAATTCACTTTATGTGTAATGTTTCAGTTTTGAAATAAATTACGGAGAAAAATGAACTTTTCCACAACGCACATTTAGGCCTGGTAGATCTAATCTGAGTGAAGATTGCTTATTTTTCACCTAAATTTGTTCAGAAACATAATTTGGTGGACTGCTAAGCCTACGTCATACAGAACAGTGCTAATCATGCTCAAACCCCATTGGCTCACAGAACTCAGGAGGAAGGAAAGCAATTGGACCCAGACCCGTAAAATATGCGCCCTGAATGATAGGCACACAAGGGCCAGCAAAGAGACAGACGGGGCCGGACTACCTTCCGCCAGATGGCCAGTACACCACTGTCTCTGTCTGCCCGTACTGCAGGTAGTCTGGATCATTCCCCTGAGCTGTGTTTTAATGTGGAGCCTCTTTTCTCAATAAGGGACATCTTCAAAGTCGTTATAATGACACAGTGCGCACACCTCTGCTTCCTGTTCCTCTGTGGCCAACAAAACAACAGGGATCATTCTCTTTTTCTCGTCGCCCAGCACATCCAGTAATGGACGGGGCACCTCAATATGCCCCAGTCCCTCCTCCTATTCTCCCACAATCCCCTGTGTCTCGCCCTGTTTTCTCTTTCCTCTCCATGCTCTCAGCAGTCAACATCCTCCATCAGGCTCAGGCTATTATGACTTTCATCTTTGCCTCATCATTTACTGGAGTGGCTTGTGCTATTTACACGTAGCTAGCTAGTGTTTTAGCTTTACTTGAAATGGATGAGCCGGACTCTTCTGAGCACTGTTGTGTATCTGCGTTTATACAACAGGACTTTGGCGGTGTATGCACTCTGCTGTTGGTTTAGCTGTACACTTATCAGTGCCACCTGCTCTTTGAGTAGCCTCTTAATTATCAGATCAAAAGCAGTGAAAAGGTGCTAAGTGGTTAGGAGCTACCCCAGCACGCTACTGGCCTTTGATCCACTCAGTCCCAGCCTCCCCAACAGCAGCCTGCCTTAAATTAAATATGGACTGACATCTCTCTTTGAGTTCAGCTCTTTTCTCTTCATAAGCTGTTGCATTTTTTTGTACATTGCATTCTGTTTGATGTGAGTGACTGCTTAGCCTGACAATGGAGAGCAGTGTGCTTAAAAAAGAGTGGCTGGCTAATCGAGGGCTGGAGTCTCTTGCTGAGTTACCAGGAAAGGTCTTGGTTCTCTTTGGACCAATCAAGTAAGGCTGTTCAGAGTCACCTATAATAAGACTGTGTGTGTATGTGTTTCCCCCAGGGTTTTTGATGTATTATTTGTGTGCTGATTTATCTGATGTTAGAGTAAACACCAGACCTTATGTGTCCTGGGCTGCAGACGCTGGTCTCCTGTACCTGGGCGCTGCATCTGGTCTGGTCTGGCCCCGGACTGTCCCGCCACCTCTGTCTTGCATTAAACCAAAGACTGTTTACGAGTGTGCAGGGCAGACTTGGTTGAAACAGTTGAGGTCTTGTGTCACCAGATGTTTTATTGGGCAGGCAGCATGGAGGAGGCAGGCAGTAAGCAAGGAGGCAGAGGGGGGCTGGCGCTGGCTGGGCTGGCAGTCAGGTGCTCTGGGTGCCCTTTTATGAGCCAGTTTACTAATGAAAGTGGGGTTCTGGGACCACTGTGGAACATCAGAGGCCACTCCACTCCTCCAGACCCCCACTTCCATCTACACAGGAATGTCATAAAGCTTTAAAAGACCCCCCTTCCCTTTCATTATTCACTTCCGCCTCCCTTTCCTTTGGCTGTGCTGTCTGCTGATTGATTGGTTTCCATTTGTTGTCATGTTTTCAGGTGGCTGTTTAAGTGTCACCTTCACTTCACGGGGGTGCCACAGGATGGGAGCAATAAGTTATTATTAGGCAGATGAAGTGTAAGGTGTTCCCAGTCGGAGTTGTTTGATAACAGAAGTGAATGTGATAGTTGGCATATGGGAGAGCCACCATTCACATATGGAACAGATAAAGAGAGTGTTTCTGTGGTCAACAGTGATATTGAGACCTGCTGGTTTAAAATTGCCACAAAAGGGATCTTGACACACTATCTCTGCTGTTCTGCTTCTATCTACATATATCCATACGTTCATGGCTGAATCCAAATAGTCATATGTGGTACTTAAATATGGACTAAATATGGACTCTTTGAGGGCTTAAGCCACGAGGGAAGAAAATATGCAATGAGGTATGAGTGACAATTGTGAATTTCGTAAAGCACTCCGGACCTCACAGACGCGTAAAGTTCACAATTCTGCCAGTTCGGGGAAGTCCACACAATTGGATTCAGTCCAACCAGCTACTCTCCCAATCCTCAGGCCAATCCCCACTCTAAGCTTCCTCTCCAGCCCTTGAAACCCTCTTCTCCTTGCTGAGCAACTTTGAACTCCAGCATGTCTCACATGCCTCCTTGCTCCCACACATTTCAGTTCCATGCATCATAGCAGCTTAACTCCTATGTAAATCAGCAGGTCGAGAAATACATCCTCTGCCAGGTGCAGCCAGCACTGCCTGACTGAGGAAAAGAGGGCATGTGGTGAAAGAGAGATTGGGAATGTATATGCGTGCATGTGTGTATTTGTTCCCCTGCCTCCTGGGAGCACAGTTACTGCGATCTACCCCTTGCAGGCATTCGCAGGATCTGACTGGATTACACCCTGAGCTCTGCTCGCACGTTTTAGTCACAGTACATGCATGAGTGAAAGAAGACGGAGAAAACAACAAGGGTAGAGATCAGGGGGAGGGGGTCAGGAAGAGGAGGAGGAGGTTGTTGGGCTAGGGCTGGGTAGCGGTGTGGAATAATGGCCCTGTTTACTTTCTGGGCTGTTGTCGTGTTAAACAGCAGTGAGCCAGGCGGCGCTGGATGCTGGGAGGGCAGAGGACTAGTGGGGGGGGTGGGGGTAGCAGCTGATCTATGGGATGTCTATATCAGTCATGGGGGGGGGGGGGGGGGGGGGGTTGGTTTAA
>NC_060170.1:2680153-2715872 GCF_021292245.1 Micropterus dolomieu | reverse complement strand
GGGGGGGGGGGGGGGGGGGGGGGGGGTCTTGTTATACAGAAAAGATACAGAACAGAGAAAGAAGAGGGCAAGAATAGAGTTGCAGAAGAGGCAAGCATAAGGATGAGAAAGGAAATGTAAAAAGAGCATACAAGGTCAAGTTTATTGTTAGAAAGACAGGCCTCCATTGCACATGAGATGAGATTTCATTCAAAAGTGGATTTTTTTCTCAGTGTTTCACTTTGTTTGCCTAGATAAATACTGGTGTCAGATATATGCTTTCGATATCCTTCTTCATTTTTGAAGTGGGGCTGTATGAGGTCCATAGTCATGACGGTCGGCGTATCCTCATTTTGGAGAAATGAGAGTTGTATCGGTACGGAAGCTAAGCTATGTACTGTCAGCAATTTACTGTGAACAGGGTCAGCAACTAATGTGTTTTAGCCATCTATAAGAAGGCTGACTGAAAAAAAAAGTTCAAGTGTATGTTGTGTTTAACATTTTCAGCATTTTACCTTGTCGTCAGGCAGCTATTTCCTTTGGAACTACATTTTCTCAACCGTAGAACTTTACTTATTACTGCCCATAAGCGCAACTTGGCTGTCCAAATGCTTGTTTTCTGAATGGATTTAATTTTGATCAGGGCTATGCTATGCAAACTTGTTTAATAGTTAAGTACAACCAATCTGGAATCAAGTTATAACAACTTACCAGGTCGTCAACTTCTTTGCTTTCTTTTTTCCAAGAAATCTCCTTATTTGTCCAGTCTCTGCATGAACATACAAGGTAGATTTATTTGTCACAGTACAACAGGTTATAGAGTGAAATTAAGTTTGTAACTCCTTAGTAGTAAATAAAGGCCAGCTTTGCGTGCTCCCGCAATCATGAAATTCATGATATTACAGTTATCTGTACACAAATATATTAATTAAAGTATAGCGTATTATAATCATTACGCTGCTAATATGTTGGGACATATATCTAGATTTTTTGCACATAATGCAGAGAATCTTGCTTCCTTGGAGGTAAATTGTTATTTGTGTGATACATGAAGTGTTTTCTGGGGTTTATCTTTTGACACCGCCCACCATGGGGCCACAGTGGTGCAATCACAAGTCTAGTTTAACGAAACACCTTAAGCACTATTAGTTGCTCAAAGTTTCAGAGAGTTTTACCTGACAATTGCTGTTTTCCGGGATTTTTCATTTAACATCACCCGCCATAGGGGATACAGCATGGCAACAAGTCTAGTTTGACAACATCTCTAACCAAATGGATTCAACTGAGTTGCCGAGAGTTCGTCCACAGCACATATTTGCTAATAGTGTAACGATTGCGCTTTAACAGACTAGCTGAACAATCAGCCTTAAGAGTTGTAGCAATAGCTTGACAGGGCTTTGTCCGGTCACCAGCCCCATCAAATTAAAAAGTCCCTTCACTCATGGTTTCAAAAGTAAACTGTCATAGGAATGACAATTACTGACAAAAAACATTATATTCTAACCAGAAACATTTAACAAAACGTAAATTACAAATCATCTTTTGTATTTCATACAAATAGGAGGCTTTTCAGTAATTTTTAACAAAGCTCCCGTCGCGCTATGCCTCACAGGATGTCTGTGGGACGGCCTTTAATGCTGATAGGCTAAGGTCCTCAAATTCCACTGGAAGCCCTGAGAAACTTACTCACTCTTTTTGTTTTGCTAGCAACATCTTGATTATTAGCTAGTAAACAAAATACTTCAGATGTGATACGTAAAAAACAAATGTTTCAAATGCATGCGTGGTTATTTTTCGTTGGTATTCCTCCTGAGTAGTGACGTCACTGACCGAAGGGGGACACACACACGCAAGACGGGATGACCGCTGGATTCCCCGGTGAAACACAACAGTTCACGCACTTAACGATGGCGATGAGTTAAAAGAAATAGCCCGTGACTTTTTGTAAACAACAATGAAATAGGCTAGTGTTATTTTTTGTTCTTGTTTTAAACTCCACCTGTATGGCAGTAGGGGGCTGTAAAGACCTGTGGGTGATGCAGAACAGGGGTCTCAATTATAAAAATGTCCCCAGAAACCTCACTAAAAGTGTGCGTCCAAAAGACAAAATGGCCTTGTAAGCTTGTTCCCTTTATAAATCACAATCAACTTGAAATGTGCCTATGTGAGGAAGCGCCATATCCGATCCCTTCAAACGCTTACAACTGTCTATAAATGGTTAGTGGAATTAATGTTAATACATACTGACGTAGGAAGAAAAGGGGGCAAACTCTGACAGAGGAGCTACACAACCAGATTTAACTCAGTGGTTAAACTGTCATATAACACAAAACAGATGGCTCTCATAAGATGTTTACAAATGCGTGTGTGATTATTTTTCGTTCTTGTTTTTAAACTCTTGGGATTATGCTTATCTTTATCATTGTAATATAGGGTACATTAGTCTATGTGATGCATTGTTGTTATCAGGAACTAAAAGTTACGAAGAGCTATCGGTAGAGTCAGTGAAAAGGAGGGATTTACGTGTGAGAACACAAAACAGATGTCTCTCACAAGATGCTTACAAATGCGTGCGCAAGTGTTTATTTATTGTTCTTGTTTTAAAACTCTCAGTAACAAATATTTCAATTGCATGTGCTCCTGCACCATAGGAAAAGAGCCTCCGTGGCTCCCCTCCCTTTATAACCAATCTGCAGGAAGGGGGCATTCCTCCTGAGTAGTGACGTCACTGACCAAAGGGGGGACACCCGCAAGACGGTATGATCCCGGTACTAATATGGATTCCCCCGTTTGAAAAGAGAGTAAACCAAATGCATTACATCTGTGTTTAAACATGTATTCAGGTTACACAAACAATCCACTCACTTAACAACGATGGCGATGAGTTAAAAGAAATAGCTTGTGACTTGTTGTAAACGACAATGAAATAGTGTTATTTTCCAGAACAAACAGCGCATCACATCCATACCAGCGTTTGGCTCGATTAGGATGTGAACATGTGATAACAATACAGTATGAAACTATGCTCTAGTATTTGCGCGACTGACGCATTGAAAACGGCTTCAATTTAAATGTAATTTGTCCTCCTGTTCATCTTGAGAATAAATTGTACAGCATACAAGTAATTAATATGATTCCTGGTTAACCACTCCTTTGAGGTGTTCTTTTGCAGAAACAGAATCTCCGCTTGTGTTTATTATCCTCAGTCATTGTTCTTTTTGTGTGTTCATATTATCTTAAATTATGTATGTTTTTTTGTTTGTTTGTTTTAATTTTATATAGCGAACTTCATGGAGAATCAATCAAGCAAGTGTCTGGTTATTTAGAAAGGCTTTAGGCTTTAAGCCTATACTACTCAGAGGTAATATTTCGATATATTTTACACAGTTGTAGCACTATTCACTTCAAACAGTTTCATCCTTCTGCCGTGTGAGTCGCCATTTCTCATTTCTCCTCTTTATGTGCGTACGCATGGTTCAGAGTTTACTTACAGGATGCTCATTTTCAATGTCTTCAACAAGTTTGTTTTTTATAGATCACAACCTTTGCTAGGGATGTGGCGTTAGTTGTTGTCACCTATTATAATAATATTTCTTTCTACTTACTGTATTGTCGTCTTCTGTGTTACTTTCTTAGACCGTTCATGCGTTTTGCCTGCAACATCTTAATTATTAGCTAGTAAACAACACATGAGCGTCGTACATTAGGATGTGATTTAAGCTGAGATAGATCTACTATCTTATCAATAGGAGACAATTTTAAGTATCTGAGAAATAAAAAGGCTTTCGAACTAAAAAATAAAACATTTGCAGCAAGACTTCAAGTCGTGTACACGAAACGCAGAGTTTTTCCTGATCTGAGAACTTTTTACCATACCATGGCTGTTAGGGAGACTGATGGTTTTGATTTTAGACTACAACATCCTTTTAGTCTAATTGTGTCAGGTCCTTCAAACAGCGGTAAAACATATTTTGTGAAAATGTTGATTGAAAATGCCGATAAGCTCATTTCAAAACAGATTGAAAATGTTGTATATATTTTTTCGTGTTGGCAACTATTGTATGACCAGTTATTGAAAATTAGAAATGTGAATTTCGTTGAAGGATTGCCATCTTCTTTATGTGATGATACATTGTTGCCTTTAGATAAAAACAATTTGTTGATTACTGATGATTTAATGCTAGCAATAACATCGAGGTCCAAAATGTTTTTACAAAATATCATCGAAATCATCATCATCATAGAAATTTAAGTTGTTTATACCTAGTGCAGAATTTTTTTTTTCAAGGCAAAGTTAGCCGTACTATTAATTTGAATACCAATTATCTTGTTTTGTTTAAAAATAGGTAGTAAAGGTAGATAGTAAAAAAGGGAGCGGGTTAGCCGTTAATTGGAAGGTCGGCGGTTCAATCCCGGCTCCCTCAGGCTGCATGTCGAAGTGTCCTTGGGCAAGATACTGAACCCCAAATTACCCCTGGCAGCTGTTCCGCCGGTATATGAATGTTAGTTTCTGTTTGAGCACTTAGGCTCAGTGTATGAATGTGTGTGAATGGTGGATGTAGTGTAAAAGCGCTTTGAGTGGTCGAAAAGACTAGAAAGGCGCTATACAAGTACAGAGCATTTACAAGTCATGCTAATGGCTAGACAAATGTTTCCTGGGAAGAGTAATTTTTTTATGGATTGTTTCGACGACGCCACAAGTGTTTACTGCATACTAGGCAGGGAGCATCTCCATCTCACATCTGCATCACCAGACCTTTTGGTAGCGTTATGCGAAATAGCTTACAATGTTTTAAAAGGTAAAATTCCTTTAAATAAAACAGAGTAAATTAAAAAAGAAGAAGGCGGGGATTAGACTGCTCGCCAATAAAAAGGTTTGTGCTTCAAAGAAAAAGAAGATGTTGCTTAAACAGTCTGGCAGTTTTCTTCTCCCCCTCCTGAGTATCGCTGTGCCTTTTATAACGAGTCTTATTGGTTCAAGACAAACTTAGATAACTATGGAGTATGCACAAAAAATGTTTCTGGTACCTAAACAACAGCTTGATCTTTTAAGAAGACCTCCGGCACACGAGTCTATTCGTGAAACTGTTGAAAATGACCTGGATCGTACTATAAAAGACATTCTGGATCAAAGGACTGAATATCTTCATGAAAAAGCAAAAAAATATTTCATCGCATTGCAGAGATTTCTCACCATGGTAAAACAAGGAGAAAAAAGACCAGAACACACTAACTTTGTCAATGCCGGTCGCTGCGGATTTTCACTCTTCAGAGTAGAAGAATCAAGAAGGAAGAGACTTTGTTTTTGAAGAAGTTTTAAAAAACATGCCAACAAACAGCAGGAATAAAGCTATTTTGGATAAAATGTCCTCCTCAAAGAACATATCTGCATGGACTGAACGTGGGGAGTTTGTGTTTAATGGTAATGTTATGTTATTAAAGGGTCTCATGTGTATGATTTGATAAGAGAAGTAACTGCATCTCACAACGTGTTTGACAGCCAGAGACCTACAGGTTGGGATGAATATCTGCAATCGTTGGCTATATTGAATATACCTTTATCAGTTGTACCAAATCAACAGGTCAAAAGAAAAATTGACGAGATTAAGAGAAAGACTTTTGGAGAATCTTCTCTTATTACTGGACCACCATCTACACCTCCTGTTTACCAGAGGGCATTGATTAGTGAACAATGAAACAAGTCCTTTTGTATCTCCTGAAATGCGATTGAGTGATTGGATAACTTTTTAATTGTATATCGTTATTGGTTTTAAATAATTACATAGAGACATAACTTTATCATTTCAAAGTGTTTTTATTTATATCACCATAATAACAAAAAACATTGTCGTACACGTTTCAATCTATAAATCATTTTGATAATGAATGGCACACAACTTCTAATATTATTATACACATTTAAAAGAATCTGATACTTGGAAACACTGGTTACATTCTGTATAATTATTTTGACCACATACAACCGAGGGTCATATTTTTTTCACAAATTTGCACACCATAAAATCATTGCATGACCATTTATTACTATATTTAGTCATTACATTGTCATAAGATAACCCTCTATCCATATGGTAAAGAAAAAACACACAATGCTGACCGCACACTACAGAATCCACATCTTGCACTTGTCTAACAGAATGTTGCGTGAACTTACAATTACTGTTGAGAAAGACAGAAAAGGATTCAGGAAAATGTGAGTATACCGGAGAGTTCCCAAAACTGTCAAAGAATGATCCCACACCCTGCTTGTCAATATAGATAGCGACCCAGTTTTGTCCTCCCAGGTGGGAGGGGTCTGTGTTTACCACCAGCATGGCGGGTCTCTTTTTAATAACTGATTTAGGAAGCTGGTCACTAGCAAATACTTACGCCTTGCTTCACTACCTTATCAAGTACTTTTGAAAGTTCTATTGTATTCATATTCATTCACTATCATTTGTTAAAGTTAGAAAAGTAAATGAGAACCTGTCTTCATGATAATATCTCAATTATAGAATCATATGTGGCGTAAATAACTGTATTTATTGTGCGTTGAAGCGGATTTCTAAAACGAGCCTCTAATCTAACACTACCGTTTTTAATGAGCGACATATGGTCTCCGCATCCAAAGTTGGGTTGAAAGGGTTTTGAAGGATATTGTTGGCCGTCAACGTATAAACATAAAAACTTTATATCATAATGGTTAAATGTAAATGGATTACGCGCATAACTACCTGTAAATGCCTCATGATCTACAAATCCTACTACAATAAATTTAGGTATTTGTCCCAAGAATACATTTTCTTGATTACAAACACGAGTGCCCATTGGGACGCAAACATTTTTAAGACACACTCTGTCTATGGGATATTTAACGTTGCCATGCGTTAATGCGTGTGCTAGCTTAACAGCAGGAGATACAGTGACTTTCTTTACAAACAGGCTTGCTGACATAATGTTAACCCGAAAGTCGTCTACAGTGTTGCGCATTAACCAAAATTCATTTTTAGCTCTTATGAATTTTATCTTGAGGTCTACGCCATTTATCATTAACTTGTCTTGAAAAAACAAGTCAGAATGTAAAGGGGATATTAGCTCTACTACGCGGCCGCCTTGTGTGTACTCCATTCTTTTAACTAGTCCTTCACTGCGTCCTCCAGCCATTGCGTCGTCCATATGCCCTGCTGTATCCATGCAAAATAGTCCGGATCCAAACTGTGTCTGCAGAGCGTCCTTTCCGTAGTTCAAAAGGCACTCTATTATACCCCTGTAAGGATATGTGTTTGATGATTACGTTTATGAGTCGGTCCCCCAACGATATGTCGACCTGTGAATATATTGTACATCCAGGGTAGCTGATGAAGCCCACTTCGTCTTCCGCCATTAGCTTTGGTGATTTTTACGCACGTGTACAGAAACGTATTGTTTAGATCCAGGTAGTCCTCTGTACTAGCTGGAATGAAAAATTCAAGGGAGTCTGATACCGCTGCTAGAGGAGGGTTTATACCATCTGAATAATTTATCAATATGTGAGAAGATTTCAAGGGTTCTATCCCATTCTCCCCACTGGACCACAAACCACATCTCCCACTCTTTAGATGTGATGGGGTAGCCTTTTTGTTGCTCTGGGGTTCCCATCCTTGCCTTTTGAATGATACAATTGTCCTTGCACGATCTAAAAAAGATGTAGGATTCTGGGTGGTAGACTTCAAGGCCTGTCTCTACACGGTAGAGCTCTCCTGGCACAGACCCGCACCATTGTGTGGTATAGACTCCTTTTGAAGCACTCATATCTTTACAGACTTTGTTTCTGAAGTAATTCCAGTCTTTGGCTGAAAAACTAATGTGCAGTGTGCATTCACGAAGAAAAATTTCATCAAGCTCTCTTGTATAAAGATGAACTGTTCCGTGCTCAAACAAGAATCCCAACAATCTTCCACTGCCCATTCAAACTGAGGCACCCAAGCCTTTCGGTCCAGAAGTCTTCTTTCTAGGAGCCATACTCATTGCAACCGGATCTATAATTATACGTTGTTTTGGAGTTTAGAGGATAACACCGGACATCCCATATACACAAACCCCCCTTATTACACCCGTCTTCACCTTTTGGCGATCGACCCCCACCACCGCTAATAGAGGATAATGCCGGACAGCCCTAATACAAACACCCATTTTCACACCCCCATGTCTTTGTTGTTCAACCTTGCTATGACCCCAATCTTTTTTTTTTATGATTATTCATTTTTTTTTTTTATTATGATTTTTTTTTTATATTATTACATTTTATTTTATAATTACTTTTTATATCATTTTTAATAAATTTTTGATTAATAATTTTTTTTATTAATCAAAAAGGTATTCACGTGCATGACTGTTACGCGCATCATGCTTTGCTAACCTTTATTTACTACTCTCCTTTCTGCTACGTAGCAGACAATATTGACATTACATTTATTCGTTTAGCTGACGCTTTTATCCTAGGCGACTTATAATTGCTATACATGTCAGAGGTCTGGAGCAACTAGGGGTTTGCTCAGGGACATATTGGTGGATCACAGCAGGGATTGAACCCGGGTCTCTCACACCAATGGCATAGGCTTATCCACTGCTCCATCATCACCCCACACAATATACATTAATATAAAAGCAATTATAAAAATGGTAAACAGAAATGAACTATAATCACTTGAGCAGGGCTGAGGATGAATTAGAGTTTAAGAGTCTAATAGCTTGGGGGAAAGGCTGCTTTGCAGTCTGGTGGTGCAGCAGCAGAAACTCCTATATCTCTTCCCAGAAGGCAGCAGGGTGAACAGGCTGTGGCTGGGGTGTGTACTGTCCTTTAGTATCCTTTGGGCTGGGTAGGAACCTCACCTCACCATTGAATATATGATATAAGGTAGTTAAATGGAGCTCTGTGAGCTTACAGATAGCTACAATTATGACAGCAGAGGGGTCAGCACCTTGGTGGCTTGCTGCTGCAGACATGTTGAAAAATGAGAGTCAAGATAACTTTGAGCTCCTTCCACCAATAAACGGCTCCGGATCAGAGCAGAATCTGGTGCTAGACACGCCCAGGACTCCATAACTGGGGAGAAGGGAGGAGAGGAGACACAAACAGACTAAACAAAAATGCACCAGACATGCTTCCCTCACCCAAAGGGGGAAAAAAATCAAAACACTCTCACTGACAAGACTGTGTCTCAGTCTTAAATCAGGTGCTAGTTTCGGAAGTCCTGACTACCAGAGACTCCAGTCTGCACTGTAGTTCATATACTTATATGCACTAAACCACAGAACTGTAAAGTAACATTAGGCTTTGTGATCAATGAAAATTTTTATGTCTATGCTTAATTCCATACTCACACACTCTGAGCACTCTCTCTCTTTCTCTCTTGGCTGCAAGTCTTCATCACACTGTTTTATTTATTTGAATTTTATTTTGGTTTTTATAATGTGCCATTTAAATAGCAATGCAAATTAATTAAGAGACTAAGTACAACCCTTTCGACCATGAACCTGACCACTTTCTCTGCCGATAATAGTTTCCGACATACCCTAAATGCATCTGCACCATGTGCTTCATGCAATGCTCTTAGATTGTTAAAATAGGGCCATAGGGTGCTAAGAGGTTTTCAGGGTATGACATGTTGTTCTCCATCTCTATATGGTGAATGTTTGGTGAAATACTATGAAGCTCTCCTACTGTAGACTAATGTCATGTCCACTTCTTGACTCAACTCCTCCTAACAGATTAACTTTATTCTGTCAATAGCACTGTATCTGCTGCATCGTGAGCAGTTACCTAGCTTTAGACATTAAGATAATGTTTTTAAGCTGTACATTTGCTAACAAGCAAACACATACATATAGCGTCATAACTAGCTAAATCTTTAAGTACCTATTTACTGTTCCATTAAGCTCCTGATGTGGCTACTATGCAGTTGTTTGTGACTGGTGACTGGATGTGTTGTCAGACAGGTTTCTTGTGGACTTGCCCACCCCGGGCTAAAGTCTGGCCACTCAACTCGCCACCCCATAGCCTACAGCAGCATATTTCCAGTCACTTATTTTTTACTTGGCTCTAATGTCTGTGACAAATAGATTGCATTTTCCACAGCTGCAGCCAGAAATGTTCAGTTAGTGCTCCAGCATTAACAGATACAATATGATTGCAGAACAGAGCACTGTAAACAGTCAGATCCATTGTTAAATTAAAGTGACTTTTTTACTACAAGCTATAAGGTTTTCAGTGCACCTAGATTAATAAGTCTCAGAAAACTACTGGAAGAGCGGTATGTTTGTGCCCACTAGTGAGTTGCTATTTTCGCAGCTGAATTGGGCTTGAAAACATATCAAATAAGACAGAGACAAGCAATCTTTGGCTAGTTGCAGCTGTATTGTTGTACTGTATCATACTGTATACATACTTAACACGATCTAGGGTGAAAATTCAGGACAGTCCCAAATTACAGTTGTCCAGACTCCTCTCCTGTTTGTCCTGAAAATTAGACAAAACCTGAGTTTTGATTAGTTATAGCCAAATAAAACATTAAATAGCCCTATTGATCTTTGCACATCTAAAGATGGACACTGTTCTGTTCTCCAGCAGGGACTGCAGGGTATTGTGGACATTGTGTCAACAGAGCTGTTACTGCCACAAAGTAGGGGAAGTGTCGGCCTCTGAGGAGAGATCTTATAAATGTGGAGACAGATATGACGGCACCACAGTCATTATGTTATTTCTTAATGACAGTTGACTTCATGAACAAAAAATAATAATTTTAGTGTTGAGTTTACGTTAGTTTTACTGTTCGTAGACACGGATTGTAATGTACTGGGCCACAACCACTACCAACTCCCCTGTCCCGAATTTCACCTGTTCTCATCCATGCATTCAGGGGACGTTGCCAAAATGGAGCATGTATGGCCACTCCCATTGCCACACCCCCTTTTAGCCAATCGGCATGAACACAAACATGCGCGCACACACATACATACAGACTTACCTCCTTGCCAAAGTTCAACATCCTAAGGTGAAAACGGTGGCCACCAAAGGGTGGGGAAATTTTTGTGGACTGGCCAACCAACCAACCGAGCTATAGAACTGCTGGTTGCAGCTAATAAATTACTAGCAGACAATTACTATTATTTTTTATTAGGAGCTTCACTCAAGCTGTGTTCACGTGGTTTTATGAACTAATAAATATATAAATTGTATGGTCTGCACTACCACATTCAGATTCACAGGATAAGCTTACTTTGTCTGTGTTTCTGCAGATCTCCCATCTTCCTGTCTTATACACCTAGCCCTCCCTCCCTCCCTCCCTCCCTCCCTCCACCCCTCCACCACCCCTCCACCACCACCCCAACCCCCATTTCCCATCTCCTGCCCCTACACTGGCCTGTGTAAGTGTGCTTAGGGATGGGGGGGTTGCTGAGGGAGGGACGGAAGGGAGTGGGTCAGCAGCTCTGAGTCAGTCATGCGAGAGTAGCCGGCGTGCTTGTGGTCATTATAAAAGCAAAGTCTCAACGTTGCCACACCAATTAGTTTTGACCCAGAAGGAACAGTCAGTAGACGAGGGACAGGCATTGCTCCATCCACAGCAGATTCAGATGGGCATATCTATACATACATGAAAAGTGAAACCTCACACTGGCACATACACACACATTCAGACTAGCTTGCACGTGGAGCATCACATCTATTTGTACTGCAATAGCGGACATCGCTGGTTCTGTCTCTCTCATGTCCCATATTCTGCTCACATTCTTACATCTCAGAACAGAAGTTTTCAGTTGAGGTGCATCCTGACAGACATGGCGTGTTTTGAATGACAACCTTTATATCAATCTTGGAGAGCGTGTTGAAGAGGGGACCTTCACAGGAACTGGAATCAGATTTATTTAGATCCGAACCATCAACCTAGAGGGCTGAAAAGTTCTTCTGTCGCACTCTCATTGGTTGCTGCAGGCATGTAATCCTCACAGACTAGACTACTCCTGGCATGTCAGCTTGTAAATATCAGCCAAATTGTGGTGCAATTGAATTCAGACTAAGATCTTTACATTTCTATGATGGTCTCTGGTTTTGCTGGTGTCTTCTCAGGCTTTTTTTAGTGTCAGATGTTAAGCCTCCAGTGCAGTCCAGAAGTCATAGGGAAGTAGGCTGGACAACAATAAAGATAACAAAGTTTGTTGCAATTCATTTAGGATTGATGTGGTAACAGATACTATATTTTAGCTACGTTCACACTGCAGGACTTAATGCTCAATTCCGATTTATTGCCCAGATCAGATTTTATTTTTGATTAACTGTTCACATTATGGTTAAAATGTGGCCCATATCAGACTCCAGTGTGACGGTCCATGGCCAGAAAATGACCCGAATGCGCATAAGAATAATACGTTACACGAAGGATGCTGTCAGATAGAAGTAAACTTGGAGCCCACAAAGGTTACCAAACCTCCCAACTTTCATCAGAGAGTCCCGTTTCTCATTGCCCTCTCCCGGTTTCTTTCTGCGGTCACAATTCTCCCGATTTCCTGTATTTCTGTCAATTTATCAGAAATGTTCACAACTTTGTGTCCCTTTCATTATATTTATTACTTTTTCTGGCACTGTACAGCGCATATAAGAACCTACAACTCTTTCTCTCTCTCTCTCTCTCTCTCTCTCTCTCTCTACTGTTTCTGCCCGGATTCCGCATGCATGTGGTGCAGAATATAGCTCGCGACCAGGTGGAAGAAAGGGAATTAATGAGCAAATGATAACGAGGAGAAAGAGAGACACATTTTAAATTATGGCTTTTTGTGGAGCTTTTTAGTTAACCGCGGCTCCATCTAGTCAGGAACAATTTAAAATGTATTGTGAAATACAAAATTAATTTTAATTCACATTAAACATAGGCATAACATGGAAAATGGGGGCCATGCATGTAATGTCAAATTTCTTTCATACATTTTGAGGAAAAAAATTTAGGACTCTTTCAGATAGAATGGTTTGATAAAATGGAGATTTTTTTTACATCCTTCCAGGCTATTTTGTCCTGACAGCAGCCCCTGAGAAGGTGTGATCAAAATGTACTCTTTAGGCTGTGCAAGTGTAGGAGTGTTGCAGACGGTGAAAAACCAAGAGTGAAAACATGGAAGATCATATGCCAAAGTCATCTATATAAAATGGAGTAAGCCAGATGTCTTCTGGTCACAATCCTGGCTCGTACTTTAACTTCTGTCGTTTATAGTTTTGCCCATCTTTTCTATCAGTTAATGTGATCTTGTACACACCAAATTCATTGATGAGGTCTGGGAACCTGCCAGCATCACAAAACACAAGCCAACAGTTTATCCCGATTATCAAAACCACTTTATTTGGAGGTAAATTGGTGAAATAATGGCAGTGCATGGAGATGAGGCGGCTCTTTAATACTTTGCTACATTTTTGTTTTAGTTGTTTTTTTTTCGCCTTTATTGCTGACAGAAATACAGCAGTGGAAAAGGAGATTGGATTGGTTTCTGCTGTTTACATTCCCCCAGATGCAAATTCAGAAACGTCACTACAGAATTATTACTTTCTGATTGTGTAGGTAAATAACTGTATGTATTATTTCATTCTTAATTTAAAATTTGTATAGTTGTTCTGTGTGTAGGTAGCATGAAGGGGCTATAACTTACATTTTATTGTGCAACCCTGTTTTGTAAAATGACAAATGAATTACCTTGATTTCTTAAATCCTGTTTTTAAACAGTCTATGGTGAAAACTGAAAATGGGTGCACCTGAAAAGTCAGTTATATTTGCTCATTGCAGGAAAACTGCGCACAAAATTAAATAAGTTGCAGCAAGAGTCAGTGATGCATGTTTACAGTGGACAGTTTGGCTCATAATTCTACTGTTACTGACATGAACGTTGTAATAAACCAGTGTGATCTTTTAATCATAAATTGGTTTCTCACTCAGTGTACAAGCTTGGTCAGGTGTTTACATACAATACATTGACCCATCACCAATGCATTGGCCCAAAACCAGATTCCATGTGTGTGCCTGCATGTAAACTCCAGCGGTCTTCCTCTTCCTCTTCCTCTCTCTGCGTCCCTCCTGGCTGCCAGCTCGGCCCAGGCAGACTCCTCTCTGATTTGTTAAGGTAATGATCTAATCTGCGGCCATTAGGGAGAGCAGCCTTTAGTGTTTAATGTGTGGCCAGGTGGTCCAGCTGCCAAGCTCCACAAATTAAAGGGCCCAGGCTCGGCAGTAATGAGTAATGAGCTGTATTTAAAAGCTGCCATACCTGAGCCCGCTCAGCCAGGCCTCAATATGGCCAGGTTCAAATGAACAACTTGACTGCTTTTTCAAATCCCCAGATGCTCTCAGACTACTGTAAAGAGTGTAACAACACAAATACTCCTCCAGTTACAGGTTTGTGGACAGCCTACATTTTAGACTTTCTGGTTACTACTGTTACTACGACTATCAGTCGATAATCTAAATTGTAGATGCTCAAATGTCTTCAAAGATTTCTCTTCATAGCTCCACATTTCCATGACACCTGGGCAAAGGTGAAGATTCCCTGACATGACTTAAAGCTCCAACAGCTACTGAATGGACATTTTTGGAGAGATTGTTGATTATTAATATAGACTGATCAGACATGAGAAGAATCTAGTTTGACTGAATCTAGAAGACTGACTCATCTGCTTCCTTTTGTGGTGCACTGGAAGCCGCTTATAGTGATCATGGTTACAGTGATCAACCACTTACATGGATCAAACAGCTTGGGACAGAATCATTCCAATCATGACTTATTATTATATTTTTATGTCCGCAACAACTGTAGACTGTTGACTGTGGCCAAATGCAATATGTTTTCAGGCTGTCCATCCCATTGTCATAAACACGATATCCCAGGAACGCCTGGAAGGAACTTGGACACATGAACTCATTAGAATTTGGTTGTCAAAGGTTGAGATCTCTGTAACCTCACAAAACATGGTTTTGGCCATAACTTTAGAATTGATGATCAAATTTCACAGTTGGTTGGACTATGAATTGGTGACGCTTTTGACTCAAAGGTCAAGATCACTATGACCTCAAAAGGACCTTGACAAACACGTTTTGGGCCTTAACTCAAGAATTAATGCAACGATTGTGAACAAATTCAGCATCAAAATAGATTTTTAGCAAATTGCAATATTGTCCACAATAATCGCAAATGACCTTTTCTCCAAATCGTGCAGACCTACTACCAATGTGAAAATGTATTTGTATTTGTACTGTGTTTGTATTCCAAACAAAATGTGGTTCTTTAGTTTTGTCCTGGCATTTTTAGAGTCTCTCTATGAGCTGTAGGTGGTTCACTTACAATCAATTTTTCAAAAAATTGATTGGGCAATTCCACATTTCACATGTGTTGACTGGGATGACACATTGAGTAAACGATAAGCATCACAGCACTGGGTTTGCTACTTCTCTTCCATTCTGCCTTTCACTTCCTGCCTCATTCTGAATTTTCTAAGTAAAAATGCCAGGACAAAACAAAAGAACTACATTTAGTTTGAAATACATACACAGTACAAATACAAATACATTTTCACATTGGTAGTAGGACTGCAGTAGGCTGTTATCTTTAACGTTACTTGCTACCTGCCCATAAATTACTTTTTGTGGTTCGTCTCACACACACAGCACACTTTTTCTGCTTAAATCGCACACGTTTTGCGGTTATGTAACAGAGGCATACAACCGTTTGTTACGGCTGAGAAGAACAAAACAAGAAAAGAACTCAAAATGAATGGTAAACACAAAGAACACATAGAAAACTACAGTTACTACAAGAGAGGTATCTAGTACCTCACACTGGTGAGCATTCAAAAACTAATAGACATATATGCTCAGAACTTCTCAAGTTGGTATACTAGTGCTGGGCAATGCTTAAAATGTTTAATTAATTTTGCGCATAACAATTCGATTAATTATTGTTATGCGCAAAAATTTAATAATCAATTAAAAGTATTAAAAGTATAGTATTGCGCACTTTTAATTTAAATGTACTGCTATATACACAAAAGTGCAAAAATATGTTGTTTGCAAACACTTTAAACCAATAAGTTGCTGTTAACCAGCAGTATTCCTTTTACACATTAGCAATAAAATATTTCTTGTCAACCTCAACTTAAACATTAATGTAATCAAATCAAATATAAAACGAAAGTTATTTGCCACTGCATAACATCATAACAGGCACCTTCTGAGCAACAGGTTAACATGAACAGGTATCAGCAGAAACATTTTTCTTTTATCAGGGAGCAGCAGAAACTGTCTATGTTCAGTAGCAAGAGTCCCTGTTAGAGTGAGGTGAGTTGACTTGAACTTTTTGTGCACAACGCGCAGCACAAATCATTGGAAGAGAGACTGATCCTCGCTGTTTGTGAGTTTCCAGAATCTATTACTGTTTACTAAATAGGGCATCAACAGGAGTGAATACGCATTGGCAGAGCATCCCCTTAAAACTAAGCAAAGCCCTATCAGGTAAAGTTATGTAACGTTAGCCTATAATTTTAAATAGGTTACAGTGTAGCGCACAGAAGCCGTTGCAGTTTACTCTCGGAGCGCATGTCTCCCTGTCTGAAATCACCTGAGGAGCGCGGAGCAACCCCGCGGGGCCAAGCGACTACGTTGTGATTTGTGATTGATCTTCCCCTAACCAGCATGCAGTGTGTAGCTATCCACATTGCTATGGCATTTGATCGCTTGTCTTGCTTTTGTTTATCTACTTCTCCCACAAGCTGCATCCAGCGTAGTCTGCCGAAGCCTCCCTCCACTGCTTGTTTGGGAGGGTGATTTGCATGTTGTTCAACATCCCACCCCTCCTGTGACCCAGGGTTTGACTGGATGTGTATTCTGACCCAGTGAGAAATAATAATAATAATAATAATAATAATAAAAACTGTGTTAAAATGCGGTAAAATAATTGTCACTGTTAATTAATTAATGCTGTAACGGCTGTCGCTGTCGTCTCTGTATTTCCACATTCTGTCTCACTTATACCAAGTAGGCTGTGTGACCCTGTGGTGAAGAGAGGTCTACCTGTGGAATGAAGACCCGCCTACTTCCTGGTTTCTCTGGAGCTCTGTCAGGCTGATATCAGTCCCACCCATCGGTCCCCTCTGTTCCAGCTCGAACAATAGCTCGTCACCACCTCAACATTACCTCCTTCTTTTAAGGAGAGCCCAGCAGTTGCTCTGGGCAGCTTGTCACAGCCAGTTGACTTGTGTGCCTCATGTGTTGATTGTGTGCTATATTAGTGAAGTAAGTACGTTGTTAGTTAGCCTCTGCAGTTGTGTTTAGTGGAGCGATTCACTTAAGTTTGTCATAGCCTGTTTGTGGTTATGTTTAGTAGCCAGTGTCACAGTACCTTTTGAGTGTGGAAGGGCGGAAATAGGGCCAGAGTTCACACTGACCACCACATTTAGTATTTTTGTGTTAGTTTTCAATAGGTGTAGTGGGTTCTGTGCTCTTTGTATTTCTTAGTAAGAATCTACCTTGTTTAAATGTATATCTAGGCACAGTCCTCCTTTTGAGGACCTCTTTTATTTAACTTGTTATTTTCACAGCACCCTCATCCACCCTCCTTTTGTTTGTTTGTTACCTGCCTGCGCCTCTGGTTACCAATAAAAGTTACCTTTTTAAGAACAAATTAAGAACAACTCCAGTTTATGCATATATGTTTATGGCCCCCGCACCCCTAGTCAACAGGGGGTCGTAACAATGCGTTAACGCGATAATAACAATGAATGCATTGAATGCATGAAGCCTGCCATGCCACATCACATACCCCCCCACCCCCATTAATTTATGATTATTTAATGTTGAGCTATTGATTACTGCGCTCAAAAATTTTATTCTGTTATAATTAAATTAGGTTCCTTCCTAAAGTCATTGTTTTGACTTGATGTTGTTTTGTTTTTTGTCATTTTTTGTTCTCCATACCATGTGATAATAATCTTGAATCAATAAAAAAAAGGGAAATCTGAGATAAAATATTTTTAAAAGAAATGGAAAAGTAGCTAAAAACATTGGGACACTACATGGGGTGATATACATTTGGTGTAGATTTCTATGGCTTAGAATACTAAAATAAAGTTGAAAACTGTCATAATTCTTATCTGATACATTTTTAGCTCTGCCAAAACACAACACAAAACAAGCTCCAGTCAAATTCATGTGACACTTTGACATCTCCGCAAGTGCTGCCGTCGTGACAATGCTGATACCAAAACGCTGAGGGCCAGAAAAGGCAAAGAAAGTAAAGGCTATATACAGTGCCTGCAATACTACAAGTTCCTACATATATATATTAATATACATATAATTCCATACATTTTCACATAGGTAGTAACTCAATTTGCAGCTTGACTAATGCAGTGTCAGTGTCTGTAGTGCATCTGTAATCCTGACAGTGTTAGTTAATGTGGAAGTATCTTGGTACAGTTTTATACCTGCCAAATTATAAATACTATACTACTACTAGATTTCAGTCATTTTTTTTTTTTTGAAAACTAATTCGATATTTGACAGCAGTTCTGATTGCTGGCTCTGCGTCTGGGTCAGCCCGTCCACCCATCCAGGCTGCTCATCGAGGCTTATTGACCTCTTCTTCGATTTCATGCATGCGTGCCGTAGAGCTGTCATTAAGCAATGTGATTGGAATATTCAGATGACTGTTTTAATTGAAGAGAACAAGTGTTCACACATGGTGGGGCTGGCGGTGTTGTTGAGCGCCTGAGGCCGAGTCCCTGGGCGGCCCAGACCCATCTGATCACGGCTCAGTGGAGACCACGAGCCCACCAACACTACAGTAAAACCCTGGCTGCTTTTAATGCCCCGAGGCTTCCATCACATTCACATCACACTGCACACACACACACACACACACAGGCCTGCATGGCACAGGAGAGGGAGGGAAGGAAGAGAAGAAGAAGGGAGGACAGGCAGAGAGTGGAGGGAAGAGATGAATGAAGTGAGTGACAGCATCATTTGAATCAGCAAACACGTTAACACACACAACAAACGGGATTTAAACAATGTGAGTGAGACATGTAAACACAAACGGAATATGCTAAGTGCTTCAGTCAGCGTGAGCAGTGTAACAACAGCAACATGCAGAACACTCCTTTCATAGGCATTCATGAAGTCAGCCGCTCACTCTACTACAAGTGAATGAGTAGTAGTAGAATATTTGTAGTAGAATATAAAAGGCTTCTATTTGATCTTTAAAATGTTTAATTCAATAATTTAATAAAATATTACATAACGACATGCTATTTGTTTATTTACAGCCATATAGCTAATAACATATTATAATGAATTTGGTAATTATGCCTGTGATAGACATGAGACTTTGACTTTATTCATGTCTTTAACCAGAAACCATACACACACAAATAAAAGTTTTTTTTAATTAAATGGCAAAACAATAGTTACCAAAAATCTATTACTTTGTTGCAGGAGCACTGTCCTTCTCTGCTTTACATGTGGCTGATGTCCATTTGTACTGCCTTTGTATTAGAATAATAAATCAAAATATAAAATAATCCCACCTCCCAACAAAACCACAACAACAACAACAGGTTTTTGGATCAGAGCAGTGTCTGCAAGGCTTCCTGTAAGGCTGTGTATGATTCCAACAAGCTCTGTATGTTTGAAGATCTTGGCATATCTTGGCAATACATGGCAAAGCACAAGACCCATGATTCCATGGCTAATATTGCTTATACTGCTAAAACAATATAACAGTTGAAAGCATCTTCCTTAAGTATATGAACACTTTTACCAACTCGTCTCTTCTCTCATGTGGATCACAACAGTTGGACAATAAGAGTTCACTGTTTAGAGACAATGCAGCACTCAAACTGTAAACCTGTGAAAGTTATGCCACTGGAAAAAATGCAGCACTCATGAAACCTTGTGAAAGTTATGCCACTGCAAAAATATGAAATGCACCTTTATAAGATCTAATAAAAGTATTACGTTCAAACAGTATTCCATATACAATTCTGTCAGCACACAATTAAAATCACTAAACAAAATGGTCATGATATGAATAAACCTGTAATTGTAGATACGTTTTATCTATATTTTTTTATCAGTACTGCTGATTTCCAGTGATTAGTAGAAATAACAGATATACGTGGTCAACACTTATATGTATTTTTCATCTGTAAAATCTTCCAACTACAACAATTAGTATATTTATATGAATAAACCTGTAATTGTAGATACGTTTTATCTATATTTTTTTATCAGTACTGCTGATTTCCAGTGATTAGTAGAAATAACAGATATACGTGGGGTCAACACTTTTTATTATATACTGGTATTGGCCACATATTTATTGGCTAGTCAGTAGAAGTTCTTTTTGTCTCTTTGCATGTATTGGCATATATTGACGTGCATTGGTTTGAGATTTTATTATAAGTGCTAATTATTATTATTTTTTTTAAATTAATAATTTTTTGGAGAAGCATACTTTTGCGGTAATTTATGTAGACTTTTACCATTAACTGCATTGTCGTTTGCACGTACTTACAAGCTGGAGAGGTAGAAAACCTTTTCATCAGGTGTGAGAATGTACACAGAGCAGATAAAAGTTTTTAGCATTAGACAAGTTAAATTGTCAAATTTAGCATGAAAGATCTTGGCATTGCTGCTTTTCCTGAGTGTTGTCTCTTGAGGAAAAATCCAAAATATCTTCCGCTATTTTGTACATGGATTAAGAGAATAAATGTCGGTGCTACCGTTGTGCATGGAATTATTATTACACTGAGGATTGTTGGTTGCCAGGATCACTATGGAGAATGAAATGGCTGAGTGATGCTGGGGTCTGCTAGCCCTTCACCCCCTCACGCCTGGTCCTCTTACCGTGCTCAGGCACCTCCTGTCCTGCCCAGATCACCCACTCCTCATCCGCATTAATTGGCTGTCAAAAATGTGCTGAATTAACGGATTAATGAGCGTGGATTTGAATCCTAAGTTTGGCAAGGGGGGGATGTTTCCCTGCCGTGGCGCAGGCTCCCCCTGCTTCCCCTCTCGTGTGCGCAGGCCTGTTACAGATATGCATCCAGGACATTTGAGCGGATTGCATTTCATTAGTTTGATTTGAGCGGACAGCACTAAGCTGCTGAGGGCTCTGCGCTGACAGCTAATTACAGGAATCAGCCTTGTCCACTGATAGAGAACAATGGGCTGGGATGAGCCCGCCTCGCCAGGGGGACCGGCCCTGCATACATCTCCAGCATTTGGCTCCCATATAGTCCCCAGTATGGAGAACCATTACTTGTGTTAAAGGATATGGAAAGCCTAATTGACTGCTACCTTCCTCCTCAGCTCCCAACTCTATTTCCAGGCAGTAACAGAAACAATGATAGAGAGATAGGGAAAATGGCCCTCTTGGCAACCTGAAGTGCACCCACATGCACCTCCCCACCAACTACACCCCCCTCCCCCCCCATCCCCACTGTTACCCTCCAAACCACAGCGTCCTTCATCCCCTCGCCCAGGCCAGCCAGCCAGCCGGCTGCGTGCATAGGTCTGTCCGCTTCCATAACTCCATCCATCTTTAAATCATCAACATTAAAACACGCCGCTCACTCATGTGAACACTTTCCCCCTTAAAAGAGAATTAAATGGATTAGCGCAAACGTCAGTAAATTTAGCGGTGCATTACCCTTGCAACATTCCAAATGGCAGATCGCAGTCAGACAACTGGATTAGCTGAGTTCCTGCCCGCCGTTATCTTTTGTCAGGAATCATGTTTTTTTTTCTCTCTCTCTGTTCTTCCACCGACCACGCAAAGAAGTTTTCTTTTATTTCCATCTCTAATGATCAACTTTGTTTTTAAAGCTGAGCAAAACTACTTTGGCTCTTCTGTGTTCTTTTAAGCCACAGTACTGTAGGTGGAGGCAATTTTAGACAGGGTCTCTGTCTAGTGTGTGCTCCTCTGTCTCGTTTGGGAGGCATTGATATGGCCAGTGGCTAGTGGCCAGGTGCACTGACACACACTATTATTTTGGGAGCGAGTAGCACCATCTTTCAGCTTTTTGTGCCATTTTCAGGTCAGGCCTTTAGGTCATTTTCCCCTACAGATTCTACCAGTCTATTTTCTGGTCTGCTGATGGAAGGTAATCACTGAGAGGCTGATGGTGGTGCTGGCTGTGTCTGCATGTGACCATGTCATCTCAGCTCAGTGACAGGGCCTGCGGTGGCCAGCGTCTGCCAGGGGAGCGCAGAGGAAGAGGCAGAGCCCATCGCCTGGTCCGGGGGGTCAATGTGAGGTGGCCCCTGCGCTGACTGACAGGACACTGAGGTTTGTTAGGGAGATTTGTCCCTGCTGCGGATCTCCTGTCGGCCCGGTTGTGGCACTCGTGTCAATTTGCACCCCACGCACGTCGCCAGTCTAGCTGACAGGTGAGCGGTGGTATGGCGTCCTGTCCGCCTAATTGTACCCCGCAGTCCTGCCTGTGTGTGGGTGCAGAGAGGATGGCTGAGGCCCAGGCCTGTTAGAGCCCTGCTTGCCCTGGCGGCCAGGCCCAGAGCAGCCTTCCCAGCATGGGAGTAATCCAAGGTGAGGGCCTGTCGCTCTGTCAGCTGGTTGTCTACCGGCTGCAGAGAATGATGGACATGCCACACAACACACAAATATGTATTCTGAGCCTGCCGTCTGGACATGGTGGCGTGCACAGCGAGCATGCACATGCAAACACAAAGACCCACTCACAACACAAACAATAAATCAAATAACATTTACATGAATTCGAGGGTAAGGTAGATACACATGTATTTATGTCATGCATGGCGTATTCTTTAGGGAATTTAAGGCCTTCAATGTGGGGGGAAAGGGGGAGAGGGAGGTTGTAATTGTCAAATTGTCCGTCTTTGAATTCCCCAAAGAACTTTGTATGTAAATATGTTCAACACAGTTCTTTAAGCATGTTTGGTTTCCCAGCCACGATACATGATAAACAGGCAAGAATAAAAATACAGCCATCCCTCACATAATACCCACTTTTGTCATGTGAGCTGTCCCCCTGAATACTTAAAAAATGATCCGACATGTGTAACGACAAACAGAAAATGAAGCCCTCCTAATAAATGCCTCTGTTTCCTCCCACCATTTTTTTTGCCAATAATGAATCGAAGATGTTAGTTTGTTTGATGAACAGTGTGAAGAAGGTGTGTATGAGGCGCGCGCGTGTGTGTGTGTGTTTGTGGGGTGAAGGGAGGGTGTGTGGGGATAGTCGGGGAGGTGTGCCATTTCCTGGCTCATGAAGGCCGCGGTGCCAGCTGCACGGGGCTGGTGCTGCTTCCTGGGGGCAGATGCCTGCAGTGCTGCCTCCATGATCCCATCTCTGTTCCTGCACCAGCCCCTGCAGTCTGCTTCACGCCCCGGGGGGGTTGAGAGTGGTGGGGGGGGGTAACACACACACATAAAGACATACAGCCCTCAAATGCTTGTGCACGCACAATCACACAGAGTACATATGACTGGAAGTGAAAATACACACACTCTCTCTCTCTCACACACACATCTCATAGGCTCTGGAGCATTAATTAGGCAGCCTACAAGTCTGCCACACCATGGTATACCTCCATCACATGCTGGAAAACAGGCAGAGAGGACGAAAAGCGCACTTCAACACACACACACACGTTGCAGAATTCGGAGGAACTGGGAGGTGCGTCCAGACCCCAACAACAGAGAGATGAAGAGAAGAGATTCCAGTCGCTTTTTTTGCCTCTGAACATCAACTCCTCCTCGCCTTCAACCGGCTCATCCATTGCTTTCATCACCCATTCCCTCTGTCTACCCTCTCCTCTCCAGGCACGTTGTTACTGACACCACACTGGCATCCAGAGGCCTCGGCGGGTATTGCACCCTCTCCACCACAGTTCCCCACCCTCCACCTCAGTCTATAAATGGGCTCTAATTAACCACTGCACTGTACCTTTGGAGATGTTGTTTGGAGTGTTTGTTGTCTTGTATCTATAGGAGTCGCTCCTCCCTGGGACTGAAGGAGGTCTGAAGGGCTCTTTGCGTTTTGATAATAACACAGTTATAAAATGGTGTTCAGCCAGCGTTTGAAAATGACATGCTGGTAGAGCTACGACATGACCTAACCTGGGTCAGGCTGCTGCAAGATTTGAATTTGGACTTAATGGAAATGAAAACACCTCTAGTTTTTCTGTAATGGAGGTTCCTTTTTGACAACGATAATTGTTTATTATTTTTTTGTGTATGAAGATTGAGGATTTTACTTGACAGTCAACAATTATACTTTGTCTGAAACTCTATGATGGTTATGTAAAATAAAGGCATTTCTCTGCTGCTTGAGACTTTTTAATGAACCAAATTTTAATGAAGAGTTATCAAAGAATGTTTTATTCAAAAGACTTAATATTTGCTTGTCAAATATTTTTAAATTTCTTGTAATTTTCTTGTCCATTTGCATATCCCATGCTCTCTTATGGGTTCCCAGCTCTCAAGCTGGGAAAGGAAACATTACATATTACATTTCAGATCTATTTAAAAAATGCACTTTATTTACTAAACTCTGTATGTAACATACTGTATGTATGTTACATACAGAGACAACTTGTATAGTATGTGTTTCCTCCCATAATTATTTTTCTCTTAAATATTTGGAAATTGATTATGGACTTTTACCTTATTAAAACTGAGTGGACAATATTTTTGATTTGTCTTGACTTGTCAAATTCCAAAATACAATAGTAAAACTAAGTAATGAGTAATCAGGTCAGGTGCCAAAGGACCAGTGTCATTTTGTGAAAATGCAGCTGAAAGTATAGATTCATCTAAAAAATCTGCATTGCAACAAACTTAATAATAATAAAAACAGACATGATGGTTATTGTGATGGATTATTGGTTTCAAGCCTCAAAATTGAATATACTGTGATATATAATGTAAAGTTTATACAATTGGTTGTAAAATAGGTAAAACACACAAAACACTGTCATCTTAAGCATATTTCTTGTGTCACATATATGAATATGAAAAGACTGGACCTCGATCTCAAGGACCCTAATTGATGAAATCAATGAGAAGTGAACAGAATTAGACAGTGTAGACACTGCACGGTAAGCATTCTCACTCTGTGCGATGGGGCCCGCTGCAGAGGGCTGTGGCAGCTGTCTGAGCGCGTGTTTAGCCCATATGGGGCAAAAATGCTCATGGTGCACTGATTTCCGATAGGTCTTCACCTCCTCTGCTGCTCATGGCCTGCGGCTCCTTCCTCCTTCTCCTCCTCCTCCCTCTCTTCGTTCAATCAATTGACTGACGCCACTGACCAGCTCCCACAGCACGCTGCCGGGGGAGGGAAGTTATTGGACTCGTGTGTGTGGGTGTGTGTGTCTGCACTGGATACCTCCAGTGGAGTTGTACATGCAGTAATGTTTGAATAATCTTGAGACAGGAAAATAACTGATACTCTCCACAGTAGACTTCTGTGGAAGGTTGCTGTGTTCATGATGTGGGTTTGTGTTCAAATATGCATTTCTAAAGATTTGCTTTGATTTATTTTGAAAAATCTAAACGTATTGCTCTCCTATTATGTAAAGTACAGGCAGGGTTTATAGCACAGTGGTTTTGAAACCTTTAGGAGCTTTTTCCCATCATAGGGATGTTAATTCACTGTAATCACTTTAGAATGTCACTTCAATTAAATAATTTGACTTATGTTTTTACATTAATGTGAGGAGTGTTCCTTAATATGCTTTTATTAAATTTCAGACAGAAATTTCAGACAGGTGTAACGATTAAATCCAGCATCAATTAAATTTTTGGGGGATTCTTTAGGGCTACAGTGTAAAGGCAAAACACAGTAAGCCGAAGCAAGTAATGTGATGTACACATGCATGATGTACACATGTTTGAGGTTTCCCAAAGGTTTAGAGCGTCAATAAACCAAAGTTTTTACCCAATGGTCAAGTACAATTTTAGACAATGGGAAAAACCCAGTTAAATGAAGTCACTGTAGAGGGGATCTGAAAACTCACTAAATCTTCAGCTGCTCGCAAAGCTGCCAAATAGCAAGCTGATATATAACGAACAATTCCATAACCCATTGTGCATAGCTTCCAGAATGGAGTAGATAATATTAAGCTGTGATTTAATTAGGTTTTTAATGCATTTCAATGAATGTTGAAGTGAGAAAGTCCAACATGGTTCCAGACTTTGAAAGGACCAACATAAAACATGAAAGAAATAACATCTTAAAAAACAAAATTACATCAGTACAAACAAAGAGAGAGAGATTCACATCAAAGCAACAACATACTACAAAAACATTCCTTGTAAAGGTATGTGCTCAGATTTAAATTTGAGCAGCATTTTACTGTTACTCATTTTAACTAGTGCCTATTCTGTAAGGCAGTGTAATTTTATAACAATGCATAATATTTTGTATACTTATCATATTATCAACTTTAATTGTTGATTTAATTGTTGCGTACATGAGTAAGTTATGTAAGCAGCAGTCGGTATATATATATATATATATATTACTTATTTATGCGGATTAATGAAAAGGTTAGTAAATTAACCCAGTCTAGATCAAATATCTCCAGAATAATTTGAGGATAAGTTTTCATTTCCCCACAATCACAGCTGGGATTCTAAACCTTTACAGGAAAAAAAACACACTGCTGGTTTGTTAACTGTTTTTCTGTTGTAAGACTTCACCTTTGAGACAGGGGAGGTGTAGAACCAGGTGTGTGATAGAGAGTACGTTCCTCTGGGAATGAAAGGTGCCTGCTGTCATGGCCACCAGCACAGGTGTGTGTGAGTGTGTGCGTGTTAGTGTGTGGCCACCACCCCAGGGAGCTGGTCAGCTGTTGTTTCATGCAAGAGATTACACAGCTTAATCAGGCAGCCAGATCAGGTGCAGCTGATGCTGTGGAGTCTCACCGCACACAGACACACAAACACACAGACACACACACACACGCACGCACACACACACCCTTCCCTTTACACCCAATTAGCCCTGTTACCTGGCCCTCCATGCCAAGGGACCACAAACACACACCCACCATATACAGGTAAGAACAGCCCCATTTGTGTGCAGGCCCATACATGTAGCATCATGGTCCACACCCACGCTGCATAGTGTAATCACAAACAGGTCACATGCAATTTATACAAGACTCCAATATTTATGTAGAGCCAATACATTCCTTTTCATTAAATCCACATCTCATCTACTCAGTGTGGATATGTAATCTATATTTTAATAGTTTAACTATATACTGTAGAAATGACACAAATGCTAAACTAGATGCAGATTCAATCAATGAAATCCTTATTTCATTTGAAAGTTTGGGGTAATTTGTATTGTCACATGAGAAATGATTTGGTTAATGTCAAAGACAGATCGTGGTCATGGTTAAAAGAATCCAACATTGGGGTTAAAAAACATTGAAATGGGATATCCACCCCAACCTTCTCTCAATGAAGTTTTGGGGTTCTATAACAACATTATGCCACCTCTGCTTTTGTGATCTATATTCACAAGGCTGCTAAAAGTCTTTGTCAATTATGTCTAAACATATCATTGTGTTTTTTTTAAGCACTTTAACAAACTAATGAAGCTCAGCGTATTTTTCTTCTCTTTATCTTTATGCTTCATTCATTCACAACTCTATCACTCTCATACACTCTTTATTCCCACTACTCTAATCATCCCGCTATGAGTATTCACTCTTTAGCTAAACAAACCAGATCTTATCACAATCTCCATCAGCCAATCATTTAGTCACTTTAACTTTAAATGTCTTCCCTCTCTGCTGCTGTCAGCTGTCATTTCAGTGCGAGATCACTGCAGCCCTCCTCCACCCCATTCACCTCCAGTCCATCATATTCAGGCCCAGGTCAAGCTCATCAGAAGTTCAATTCAATTCAATTTTATTTATATAGCGCCAAATCACAACAACAGTTATCTCACAGCGCTTTTCATAAAAGAGCAGGTCTAGACCGTACTCTATGATGCTGTCATAGAAGTCCAGAAGACCAGAAGTCCACTCCTCATCACATCCAGATCTTCAGCTTTCTCTTCATCCCATCACCACCACCACCAGTGTCTGGACTGGCACAGAATACGGAAGGCCCTGTTTGAAAGCCAGTGTTTGGTTTGTCCATTCTGGGCTGCTATAGAAACAGCGGTGCAACATTGCAGACTTCGTGGTCAAGGACCCTCTGTAGATGTAAATGGTTCATTCGAAGGTAAAGAAAACACAATAATTTTTATTTTCAGGTTATTATTGGGGTGGCATGGCTCAGTACCTTCTACTGTTGTCTAGTAGAAGGTAGAAAGTAAGTTTATTTGTCACATTACAACAGGTTGGAAAGTGAAAGTTTGTAACTCCCTTCTGCTATGTAGTAGACAATATACATTCCTATAAGAGCAATTGTAAAAATGGTAAACAGAAGTAAACTATATTCAGAAGAGCAGGGGTGAGGATGAATTTGAGTATAAAAGTCTAGCTTTTGGGAAAAAGTCACTCTGCAGTCTGGTGGAGTGGCAGCAGAAACCCCATTATCCTATCCTTTCAGGCTGTGGCTGGGATGGGTACTATTCTTTAGTATCCTTTGGGCTCTGCAGGCACATTACCTCACTGATATCACTAACCATGTTTTCAACTAATTGTCATGCGAATTTTAAGCAGACTTTTGAAATCTCGCAAAAAGAAAAAGAAAGTAAACGCCAATTAGGTGCGTTTTCATCAGCTGGTTCAGAGCTAACGATGCGAACACTGGAACCGGATGTGCACGGCAGCTAGCTGCTGAGAAGCTCCAGTGAAGATAAATCAACGTTGAAATCCCAAAAACTAAAGTAAAAAGCTAATTTAATAAAAGCAGTTAACTCCAAGCTCCTCCCGTGAGTAAATGGCGTAGTTGTCAGAGCAGAATCCGATTTGTATGTAAACTCACCGCCCCGAACGCTAGCTTCGCTATTGGTCTGAAAGCACTTTCAGACTGTGACACAATAATGGCAGCAGCTACTTACAGCTGTGGAAAGAACACCTCTCTCCCTCGTTCTCCATTCTTCCTGTAGTGTTTGGCTATCAGTGACATGAACAACAAAGTCAGGTGCCGCACAGTCGTGGATTTACGTCAAGGATGGTGTGTTCAGTAATGAATAACGTAGCGTTACTTGCCTTAGTAACTAGTAATAATATTACCGTTTTAGAAAAGTAATTAGTTACCCCACTTAGTTAATGGGAAAAAAGTAATATTATTACAGTAATGCGTTACTGCCCAACAGTGCACATAGCTGTAATAAACAAGACGTATGGGTTCCAAACCACTAACAAAACCAGTCACATGGACCTAAGGACCATTGATCTTAGAAAAGTGGAGAGAGGTCCTCAGAAATGTGCTTCAAGTGGGCAAGTTGCTACCGGCCATCTCTCCTCACGTTATGGGAATATCCAGCAAGACGCAGACAGCGGAAACAGCAGATCAGACGTGAGTTACAAGTTCACTGCGTCAGAATTATTTATTATTATTTATTATTCAACAAAGGTGTTTCCATTTCCTGTTTAGTGCATTAACTCTTTTTCTCACCTCAAGCGAGCGTAAAAACGTTTTTGCAAAATTAAGGATTTTATTTCCAAATTTTGCTGTTTCCATCTATGAGACAAGGGAGCTAAACCCCGTGGCCACTGACATCAGTCGCTACTAACGTTACGTCTCCTAAGGTGTTGGGAGTGAGGTTTCACTGCACAGCCTTGCTGGTTTCCGTCAGTTTAGCATAGCCCAAACATTTGTGTCCTTTTTTTACTCTGCATGTCACAATGTTTGCGGTTGTGGGCGGTAGAGTAACACACATGTTGCGGGAGCATGCGGTAATGGTCAAGAAATCAACAGATCCCGTTTAAAGAACAGACAATACAGCAAACTTTTCAACGCTATCATATCAGCATGGCTTGCCCACAGTTCCGTCAACACCAGCTCCCTTCCGGGTGACGCATTACGCACGCCGTAACGTCAGCGCTACTGTTAAAGGGACAGTAGATATTTCTTCCATCTCAAGATGGTAAACGTCAGTACCAAAGCAAGCAGGATTCCAACTACTGAATTCCGGAGCCTCCACCTCGCATCAGTGTTTACAGTAACAGCATAAGCAGCGGGGCTCCCGGCCCCGAGATGCCAACCTTCAACCACAGTAACTGATAGCAATTACACCTCAAGCAACCTCAGCAGCTGCCTGCAGTAGGAGTTTAGCACCGAGATGCCAGCGTCCACACCGCACCCTACCACTAACCTCAGCAGAGGGCGTCAATAGGGACATCGGGCACCAAGATGCCAATAGTCGTTTCGAGCTAACATCAAGCTCTCAGTCGCAGTCATTTGCGAACTAACATCCAGATCATTCAAGCTCTGTCATTCCGCGCTAGCGTCCAGCTAACAATTATTTCAAGCTGACATTCGGCTAACAGTCGTCTCAAGCTTATGTCCGGCTACCAGTCATCAGTCAGAACAGTCTCGCGTTTAAAGTCACTTCAGGGTCACGTCCGGCCCTCAGTCATAGTCGCGTCTAACTAACATTCGGCCAACAGTCATTTCGAGCTAAAATTCGGCCTACAGTCGTCTCGAGCTTACAACCGGCCAACAGTCATCTCGCGTTTAAAGTCACTTCAGGGTCCGTCGTTTCGCGCTCTCAGTCGTGTCTAACTAACATTCGACTAACGGAATTCCGGATTCCGAGTTTGAGACGCTAACAGTCGTCTCAAACTCACAGTCACTTCAAGCTCCGTCGTTTCATGCTATTGTCCGGCTCTCAGTCACTTTGTTCTCAGGCTAACAGTCATCTCGAGCTAACATTCGGCTAACAGTTGTCTCGAGCTCACAGTCAATTCAAGCTCTGACGCTTCGTGCCATCGTCCGGTTCACAGTCGCTTCGTGCCATCGTCCGGTTCACAGTCGTTTTGTACTAACGTCCGGCTCTCAGTCATCTCAAGCTCACAGTCTCTTCAAGCGCCGTCATTCAGAGCTAACTTAAGCTCTCATTAGTTTCATGCTATTGTCCAGCTCTCAGTTGTTTTGTGCTCACAGTCGTCTCCAACTAACATGCGGGTAACAGTCATTTCGAATTAATATCCGGCTTACAGTCAACGACCAAGTCATTGTAAACCAAAGTTGTTTTGAGCTCAGTCGCTTCAAACTCGCTCGTTCAAGCTGACATCGAGCTAACAGTCGTTTCAAGCTTAGGTCAAGCTAACAGTCGCCTTCACCAAAGTCAACCTAAGCGAAGTCATTCACGTTGCGCTAAAGTCGCTTCGAGCTCATGTCAAGCATACAGTCAATCAAGCAAACATCAAACTAACAGCTTTTCGAGCTATCACCGAGCCAACAGTCATTTCATCCAGACCGTTGTTTCAATCCAAAATCATTCAAGTAAACAGTCTGTCAAGCTGACAAGTGTTTCGAACCATCATTCGAGCTAAAGTCATTTCAAGCTAAAGTTGCTTAGAGCTAAGTCGTTTTGAGCTTAAATTTGTCTCGAGCGAGCAGTTTCGTTCAAGCAAACAGACCTTCAACAGTCATTTCCGGCTAAAATCATTTCAAGCCAAGCAGCCGTTAGAGCAAAAAAAATAAAAATAAAAAGGGGCTTCGGCACTGGGATGCCATAGCCCACCTCAGCCATCGCCAACCTTACTGTGCCACTGGTCAAGCGAACAGAAGTTTAAACTAAAGTCGTTTCGAGGGAACAGTCGTTACAAATTAGAAGGGGCTTCGGCACCGGGATGCCAAAGCCTCCTGTTTCTCGTTCCCGGTCCAGGGTTTTGGGGGTTCTAAAAGGATAGATGGTTCACAGCAGAATGGTTGCCAAAACCTTAACATTAACAGCATAGCTCTCTCTCGTGCTACAGGCCACCTTGAAGAGCTCCCGCCACCGTCACAATTAGTACAAGTCACTCAGTCGACCCAAACCTAAGAAGCTACGTTCACGCCCACTCGGGTTAATTTCCCTTTATCTCCCCTTCGCTTTGACCTTCGGCGTCATACTCGCAATTCATTCCTCAAACACTGAGTCCATGACCCCGAACCCTCACAAGACCCTCTTGAACCAATCACAACTCTAGGATCCCAGAGTACATCACATCAGTCTCCGAGTCGGTTCCAGTGGCCTTTCGATTCCCAGTGCCACCGCCACTTCCGCCAAGCACTCTTTCTCGTCATGTTTTTCTCCCATCCATTACCTCGGTCACTCCTTCAGTATCAGAGCTACCCTTTCAGCCTCCCACGTCATTCCCGAGCACCTGATACATCATGCGCGTACTATCATCACAATCACTCAGATCCCAAAGATCACAGATCAGCCAATGCTCTCATGAACAAGAAGCTTTTGGGTCCGTCATGCCTGGGTGCTACGGCGGATTTCCCTATCGTAGCTTCCCCACAATGCTTTCGAATGTCTCTTCGGCAACTGCAAGCCTCGTACATCTTCTGTTCAATCATCAATAAATCATTTAATCAATAAATCATTTAATCATACCTGTTGATTTAGAATTCATTTTAAGATCTTATTGTTTGTTTTTAAATCTCTTAATGGGCTGGCACCATCATATTTATCTGATATGCTGATTTTGCACATTCCAGTCAGAGCACTCAGGTCCACTGACCAGCTGCTTTTAGACTGTCCAAGGTCCAGACTGAAAACCAGAGGCGACAGAGCTTTTTCAGTAGCAGGTCCTAAGCTCTGGAACAGCTACCTCTATTGAGAGCTTTAAATCACTTTTAAAAACATATCTTTTTGCACTGGCTTTTAACACATGCTGAGCTGTGACATTTTATTGTTCTTATTGTTTTTAAGTATAGTTTTTATCTGTTGTCTGTTTTTATTGTTTTTGGCATATTCTGTTTTAGAAGGGTTTTATTCGGCTATTTATTATGCTTTTTATCTTATGCTGCTCTGTATATGTACAGCACTTTGGGGCAGTAGTGACTGTTTGTAAACGTGCTATATAAATAAACTTTGACCTTGACCTTTGACCTTGACCTTGATTGTGTGGTTCTTGCTAGTGAAGTGGTGCTAATTAGCAGAGTTTCAGGAGTGGGACCACACATCAACCACGTCATCGCCAGCATTTCCATAAATACCCACTCGTCCTAACTCCTCCCCTTCGCTCTCGTATCCTGCATCCCTCCCCCCCACCCCTTTCTCTGTCCTGCCTCCTGATCTTCTTCCTCTACATAGGGTTATAAGGGGGTCTGTCGTGCCCGGGTGCTATGGCGGACTTCCCTGTCGTAGCTTCCCCGCAACGCTTTCGAATGTCTCTTCGGCAAGTGCAAGCCTCGTACCTCGTATTGGGGCGGCTGTGGCTCAGGAGGTGCAGCGGTTCAATCCCCGGCTCTCCCTGGTTGCGTGTCGAAGTGTCCTTGGGCAAGATACTGAACACCAAATTGCCCCTGGCGGCTTAGTTTCAGTTTGAGCACTCAGTGTATGACTGGTGAATGCAGATGTTGTGTAAAAAGCGCTTTGAGTGGTCGAAAAGACTAGAAAGGCATTTTGATCATCAATAAATCATATAATCATACCTGTTGATTGTGTGGTCCTTGCTAGTGAACTTTCTATTCAAATTCCTTCCAAATGGGGCTGTTAGTGTTGTTTGTCCCTCTCTGATAGTTCCCACTTTTTATCTGAAATGATAGAATTAATCTCTACTTCCCAGTCAGTGGTCTGTGTGGCAGCGATCAGACCTCTGACTTGGATACAACCCTGCTGCTTGACTGGTACACTGAAGCTAGCCTTTTACTCCCTACTGGCAGTGCTTGAAGTGGGCCACTACTCACTGCACCTCTATATTTGACTCTTTAGCATAACGTTACAGGGTCTTTTTCCTGCACACCGGCACTTCTTACAAGCTGCAGGTCTTTTCTGCCCTCTCCATATCCGGATATCTGGGCAATTCATATGGTCCTAAATAAACTGCATTACCCAGGAGGCACTATGTTCCCATTCTCGTCTTCCTGCTAATCTCTGTCAGCAGAGACAGAGGAGGGAGAAGATATCTTGTAATTCATTTATATATATATATATATATATATATATATATATATATATGCTAATAACACATTATTTTCATAAAGTCATAAACTGAGCTAGCACTAGCTAGTTCCGGTCTGTACGAGACGCCCCAGAGCGTCTCATAGCGACGCACCTGGTGGCTGCATAACAAAACGAAATTTGTCGTTCCTTTGTGCTAAACAAAACATATATTAAAATATGGTAACACATAAAATAAAACAATATATACAGTTATTTATCTACATATATACATACACATATACACCCCAAACATTCCACAGTGCATTTTTTTAATTTGCAGCTGGGGTGAACGTAAACAGCATCAACCAGATTTGGGAGTCCATCTTGACTGCGTTTAAGCACCAAGCACCATCGATATGAAACAGTCCACCTCCTCTTAGCTTGTCGGAGTCTTACACTGACAGCTCAGAACATGGACCACCTGCCAAGTGCTTGATCTGGGATGTTGATGGGGCAGGTCTCTGTGACGATGTGGGCACAACAATCTCTGAATTCTGTTGTGTGGTCAATATGACTCCTATTTTGTCCAGACTGGATCTTTAGGAGCAGAATTAAGTCCAAGCTGGGCCAGCATGGCCCCTCTCCTGGCACTCTTTCCTCTCCTCTGAGCAATCAACGCACCCGCAGTGGCACCTGGTCCGGTTGTTTGGGCCGGGTGGATCAGAGTCTGGTGGAGCAGAGTCTGCTGCTCTTTAATTCAAAAACCCTGTCTTCATCTTCCAATGACTGTATACATGTTTTGGCAATAAAGCCGTGAAAAATTGGAGCAGGCAGAGGCTGCAGCCAGAACAGTACACTGTAACACTCTGGACATAAGGTTTTCATTAAGGCACAAGCTAGACTGAATAATGTTAGCTGTATTTAACGTTATAACGTTAAGCTCCGGAATTCTCGGGTTTTGAAAAATTTGGAACCTGGTCCAATATAACCGGGTCTCGATCCTCATCCCTAGCTAGCATTATTTGAAAGCCATTAAACTACGCATCATCAGTTATCATGCGACATTAAATGATAAAGTTAAGTCTTTTAACTTGTAAATGTTTTATTGCACTTATAATAATGAGCATTTACCAACTGGACTTCACCATATGTTTGCCTATTTGCTAGTCCATTAATGGCACATTGGAGCTAGCCATCAACTCTGTCACATTAGCCCTTTGGAATTCTGTGTTTAAAGACATACAGCCAGCTGTAGAGTAGGTGAATTTCAATATGTTACGGCAGCTGTGTGGGCTCCGTTAGTACAGGAAACAGAATTGATTAGTTTACAACTTAGGTCTCTAGGTTTGAGCTGTCATTTGTCACATGACAGCTTGGCCACTGTGGAGCAGGAATGAACTATTCCTTCACCACTGACATGGGTCCTCCTCAGATTCTTTTGTTTACTGCCAGGGCCAGAGAATGAGAGGCAAGTCGATTGTCATGTAACAGTCACTGGACTGACATTATCTATTTTTCTTAATTATGTGACATTTAATAAAGGACAACGTTATTAAAGCACAGCTATACGTTAGTTTTTGGTGTGTTTACAGCTAACAGCTGATCCAGGTCCGTCAGAGAATGCAACGTAACTTTTCCTTTTTATTTATCAACAGAGCCGTGCCGTTGTTTACAGAA
>NC_060170.1:2597221-2680053 GCF_021292245.1 Micropterus dolomieu | reverse complement strand
TATATATATATATATATATATATATATATATATATATATGCTAATAACACATTATTTTCATAAAGTCATAAACTGAGCTAGCACTAGCTAGTTCCGGTCTGTACGAGACGCCCCAGAGCGTCTCATAGCGACGCACCTGGTGGCTGCATAACAAAACGAAATTTGTCGTTCCTTTGTGCTAAACAAAACATATATTAAAATATGGTAACACATAAAATAAAACAATATATACAGTTATTTATCTACATATATACATACACATATACACCCCAAACATTCCACAGTGCATTTTTTTAATTTGCAGCTGGGGTGAACGTAAACAGCATCAACCAGATTTGGGAGTCCATCTTGACTGCGTTTAAGCACCAAGCACCATCGATATGAAACAGTCCACCTCCTCTTAGCTTGTCGGAGTCTTACACTGACAGCTCAGAACATGGACCACCTGCCAAGTGCTTGATCTGGGATGTTGATGGGGCAGGTCTCTGTGACGATGTGGGCACAACAATCTCTGAATTCTGTTGTGTGGTCAATATGACTCCTATTTTGTCCAGACTGGATCTTTAGGAGCAGAATTAAGTCCAAGCTGGGCCAGCATGGCCCCTCTCCTGGCACTCTTTCCTCTCCTCTGAGCAATCAACGCACCCGCAGTGGCACCTGGTCCGGTTGTTTGGGCCGGGTGGATCAGAGTCTGGTGGAGCAGAGTCTGCTGCTCTTTAATTCAAAAACCCTGTCTTCATCTTCCAATGACTGTATACATGTTTTGGCAATAAAGCCGTGAAAAATTGGAGCAGGCAGAGGCTGCAGCCAGAACAGTACACTGTAACACTCTGGACATAAGGTTTTCATTAAGGCACAAGCTAGACTGAATAATGTTAGCTGTATTTAACGTTATAACGTTAAGCTCCGGAATTCTCGGGTTTTGAAAAATTTGGAACCTGGTCCAATATAACCGGGTCTCGATCCTCATCCCTAGCTAGCATTATTTGAAAGCCATTAAACTACGCATCATCAGTTATCATGCGACATTAAATGATAAAGTTAAGTCTTTTAACTTGTAAATGTTTTATTGCACTTATAATAATGAGCATTTACCAACTGGACTTCACCATATGTTTGCCTATTTGCTAGTCCATTAATGGCACATTGGAGCTAGCCATCAACTCTGTCACATTAGCCCTTTGGAATTCTGTGTTTAAAGACATACAGCCAGCTGTAGAGTAGGTGAATTTCAATATGTTACGGCAGCTGTGTGGGCTCCGTTAGTACAGGAAACAGAATTGATTAGTTTACAACTTAGGTCTCTAGGTTTGAGCTGTCATTTGTCACATGACAGCTTGGCCACTGTGGAGCAGGAATGAACTATTCCTTCACCACTGACATGGGTCCTCCTCAGATTCTTTTGTTTACTGCCAGGGCCAGAGAATGAGAGGCAAGTCGATTGTCATGTAACAGTCACTGGACTGACATTATCTATTTTTCTTAATTATGTGACATTTAATAAAGGACAACGTTATTAAAGCACAGCTATACGTTAGTTTTTGGTGTGTTTACAGCTAACAGCTGATCCAGGTCCGTCAGAGAATGCAACGTAACTTTTCCTTTTTATTTATCAACAGAGCCGTGCCGTTGTTTACAGAAATTAATTAATTAAAAAATGCCCTCCTTTGGCTCTGATGCAGCCGCGTCTCTCTGTCTCACCACTCTGCGTGCTGGAGTAACGGACGAGCAGGCCAAACACCACACCAAACCATCTCAGCTCTTGAACGACAAAATCTCACGAACCCACGTACAGCGAGTCCGTCCCCTCTTCATGCAAGGCAAGAGCCAGAGCAAGTAGGCCTACCCTACTTTGTGGGGACATTTTTACATTTAGTAAAATTAAGTAGTATGCTTGCAGCACACGGATGCACCGCGGATATTATGTATCATAGCAACCAAAGCGTCTTAGCTGAAAAAAACCCCACTGCGTCCAAAACGCACCCTAGCGCCCCCAGCTAGACATTTTCAGAAGAGCAGGTGGTGTTTTCAGCTGGTAAAAAATGCTTTGGTGGACACAGGCCCTTGCTGAGTATTTTGATGTCAGGAATATAGTTTATTTAACATAATCCATTTGTTTCCAGTGAGATACTGATTTTATTTTGTTACTTTGCTGCTGTAAACGTTACTTTTGTTGCTGCTCTGAAAACAGTTAGTAAAAATTTAATAAAATATTAAATTTGATTACTGTTCTGAATGTATTTTTTTTTAAAGAACATATTTTTAAAAGCCAATTATTTAGTAGTGAAAAACCAATAAGAGTATAGATAAATAACCAAAAAACAGTATCAATAAATAATATCAATCAATAAAATCCTAACAATATAAGATAAATACAATATAAATGGCAGCCGGTAAAGACATGATAATTTATCAATCATAGTTAACAAGTCATAAACATTCATTTAATTTACTATTTTAAATCAAACATGACAATTAACTTTTATCTTGTTATTTTCAACAAAGTTTTGTATTGGAGTTTGCGTTATTAAAAAATTTGACACCAAGATTAAAAATTTTACAGCAAATGTATATCAGTTCCACATATCGGTCATCAGTCTAATTGGTTAACAGGAAAAATACATATCGGTCGATCCCTAATAGAAATGTAGAAATACAGAAATAAATGCATGGAGAAATGCATAAATAAAAACAGAAATAAATAAATAAATAGCCATTTTTATTACAAAATATATTTAATTTAATAGGTTTGCAAACTGCTCTGAACTGCTTGAAAACAGCTGATTAGTTGTCCAGCCGTTTCCGTTGCCGGCTGGACTACAGCTGGACTACCAAAATGCGCCTCATATAACGCTCGCCAAGCGGCTACTCCGACACGCCCTCAAAAACAACGGTGGAAAAACACTGAGCTGCAGCACACACCTCCTCTATCTTTCAAACACTAGCTACCCTCCAGGCAGTCAGTGGACATAAAGTTGTTACTGTGATGTAGAGACAGAGCTCAGTTAAAACTTTATGGATGAAAGATACATTTGTTACAGATTAATAACTCACCACTCTGAAACTCTTGCTCAAGTCTATGTTGCCACGCTGGTCGGCAACATGTACAGCTGAAACGAAACCCTGTTTACCGGCTTCTCGGCGTTCGCTGCTTCTGATTGGCTAGTAGTCCTTAACTAGGAACTGCGCATGTGCAACTCACAACAAAGATCATTTAGAGACAAGATGTATCACTCCACAGCTAAAACGAAGCCTTCAACACAGGGTGAAAAGAGGAGCTGCAGTATGACAAAAAATATGGTGTTTTATGAAAATTAAACCATGTAAACCCGTTCTGGTACAACCCCTAAATAAGATTATGAATCTGAAAATGAGCATAATACCACCTCTTTATTATTTATATCTACATGTATTTATTAATTTATACTCATCCTCATCCCTTTCATCCCTTATTTCCATCAACCTTTTCTAATACAATACTTCAAAATGCACATAAAAAAACTATGGGTAGATGGGTACCAATGATTTAAATTTTTGAGCTTCCTTCATCAGCGTGGACATGTGAGATGACCATGTCAGGTTCTCTTAGATGCTGATTCCCAGGAACCTGATACTGTTCACCTGCTCCACCTCAGCTCCACTGATGTAGACAGTGTGTCTTAGTTTTGCTGACGTTTAGCAGTAGGTTGTTCGCTGTACACCACTCTACAAGCTTATCAATTTCCTCCCAATATGAAGTCTTATCATTGTTTGAAACCCTGATGGCGGTGTTGTCTGAAAACTTCACAACAGAGCTCTCCATGTCGAGGGATGCAGTTGTGGGTGTACAGCGTGAACAGGAAGGGGCTGAGCACACTGGGGCTCCTGTGTTGAGCACTAGAATGGAGGACTAGCGTAATCAGAAGTTTCCTGGTTTGAACCCCGGCTCCTCCAGTGAGAGCGTTGAAGTGTCCCTGAGCAAGACACTGAACCCCTAACTGCTCCTAGTGAGCAGGTTGGCACTTTGCACGGCAGCCTCTGCCATCTGTGTGTGAATGTTGGCATGTTTTGTCCATTTACGAATATATTAACGGAAATAGTTATGAATATTATATTACATTTCTCTGCGATGGACTGGCGACCTGTCCAGAGTGTACCCCGCCTTTTACCCAATGTAAGGTGAGATAGGCTCCAGCCCCCCGCGACCCTGTACGCAGGATAAGCGGTTGACGATGGATGGATGGATATTACATTTCTGCCAATATCTGCCTCGATTTTTCTCACTGGTCTTTTAAGCTATTACACATTTTTAATGACCCTGTCTACATGGCCAGTTTAATCCACTGCTCACATAGTGGGTACACATACTGAACATAAAGACAGAGCTCCCAGTGGGTTGTGTCCCACAGCAGCTAGTGGTGGAGTTTAACCCTGAAGTTAACAATAACTTAACTCAGGAACGTTAAAGGAGTCTCCCCTGTGCTTCCTGACAACAGACTGGAGCTGAGCATTTCAGATGCAGTCAGTCATTAGTTTCACAACTGAAATAACAGCACCATAATAGTGTTAAATGTGATACTTTTTATTACAGCTAATTATTATTTTGAGAGCCAATTTTACATATAACCATAACATAAGGTTTTCTTAACTACTGAATATGTTACATAAATATTACTCAGAGTTTATGTAATGAAATCATAATTTATGATTATGTAACATTATGTAAATTACCGAAAGTATTTTTCAGTTATTTATGATTTTCTTTTTATTGTTCAGTACAAAGAATAAATGTGCTCCACTGTGTGTACAGCGAATCCACTGCACAGTAATGTAATAATAAGTAATGTAATTGTAATAATCAAGTATTTCATTGTTACAGAGGAAATATGAGTCGTTATATTGATTTTAGGGGATATCGCCCTCATCTTACAGACTGCAACATGACAAACAAACCAAAAAAAATTATAGTTTCTCCTCTTGAATGCCCCCCCCCCCACACACACACACACACACACGCACACACACACAACTCACTGCACCGCCATCAAGCCACTCTTCAACTTCAACCCGTCCCTCCGTTCCTCCATATTCTATAAACCAAGACTTGGGACTGTTCCACTGAGCCAGGGACGGGCCTCAGAGATTCTGCGTGTTGCAAATTTTCAGAGACTCCTGCAGTGTGTCTTCTGATGTCTCCTCAGGGCTGACAGAAAGAGAGACACCGCCTCTGTGTGGCTGTCGCTGCTTGTGTCTCTATCTTTATTTTCCTTATCCACTCTCTCCCTCACTCTCTCCCACTCTCTGATGCCACTGTCTGTCTGGAGATTAATTAAACGGCTACCCAGCCAGCCACTGCCACATCAGCCACCGTCAGCCTCTCCTTGCCATCACCTCCCTGCTGCAGTGATGCTGGAGAGAGTGATAGTCTGTCCATGTGCATGCAGCTACACACACTATTGAATACAGTGCTTTGTGTGTGTCCTATTGGGTGTGTATTTTAATGGGTGAGTTGTACACAGCTGCACACAGTGACATTTTTTGTGCTAGTGTGTGGTGTGCATCATTGCATGTTCTGTCTTGTGTGAACATATGTGTATATAAGTGTGTGTTTGTGAGCAGGAAATAAATTTTATGGTATTTGTATTTGAGTGTGTGTGCAGAGTTGTATAAAATGTGTGTGTCCAATTATAGTTTTTGCATTTGTTGTGTTTGGTGTGAATGTATGTGTCCATTGTTTGCTTATATATGTACATAATGTGTGTATTGTGTGTGTTTCAGTTTATCCGGTGTGTTTTCTACACGTGTGTCTTTTCTGCAAGATAAACCGTGCTCCAGTAGAGAGTTGTGCCACAGTAACCATCAGTTGTGTGGGGGGGCTGTGGTGGGATGTCGGATCTGAGTGTTTATTGTTTGCCATTATTGTTGTCATTACGTCTAGCGCTGGCATCAGTGGTGTGTGTGCTCCAGCCAGTCTTATCATTACCATCCCGCCGTGGTTCTCCAGTTGTCAATTTACCGTACAGGCTCCTCTCAAGAATTTCCCCCACTGTCAAACCGCTGAAGGATTCCTCTTTCCCCTTCCCTTCAATTTTCTCTCTTTCTTCTTTGTTCTTTTCAGTTCTTCGCTATGCTGTAAGGAAGTGTGTGGACATAATATTTGTATGTGTGTGTTTGGGGGTGGGGGTCAGTGAAGCTGGCAGCTCAGACCGTCTCTACTCGGCTTTTCGGGCCTTAATTGAGACATACTGTCAGAGTGACAAACGCATTTGCATGCGGTGTGTTTTTCACAGCCTTTTTTTCGGCTGCTTACCATTGTTAATGAGCTCTCAGAATCAGAATCAGAGTATACAAATCCCTCCATCACTCACACGAAGAAATGTGCACACACATATATATTCTCATGTATACAGTAACGTTTCTTAACAGTAACGACACAAAGATAATTTTAAACTGATACTGTAAATGTTCTAAGAATCCACAACCATGCTAGCAGCTCTGTGAGGCTTTACTAAATGCTAATGTCAGCATGCTAACATGCTCACAATGACAACGCTAAAATGCTAATGTTAATCATGTTCAGCATCGTAGTTTAGTGTGGAAGCATGCTATTATTTGTTAATTATATAGCACTAAACACAAAGTACAGTTGAGGCAGATGGGATGTGATTAGTTTTGCAGGTGTTTTCATATAAACCAAAGTAACCATTAAGGTTCGAAGAGATCACCAAAGTCAGTAGAATGAATTCTCTGCAAAATATCTGTGCAAAGTTTCATGGCATAAAATGGTTGATGATATATTTCACTTGTGGGTGGATCGGGATTGCAGAGCCTCAAAGCCAGCATGGCTAAAAACCAGACTCCAGCTGCTACACCTACAGTGTTGGGCAAGCTACTCAGAAATTGTAATATATTACTAGTTACTTATTACTCCTTTAAAAAAGTAATATTATTACTTTACTTATTACTGGGTGATAAAAGTAACTAGTTACGTTACTAGTTACATTAATTTCCAGTTTTTCCCATAGTATGACAGCGGGGTGGTGGTGGTGGGGGGGGGGATTTTAATGTTCGACAGGTTTGTGCAGCGGTGTTCATAAGAGAGAGGCAGAGAGTGAGACAGAAAGAGGGAGTGAGGCTGAAATATAGAAATAAAGCAAGTAAATCCCAAATTTTAAACAGCAGTTTTTCTGCACATGTAGCCTATTTATAATAGCCCTAATAATATTCAGTAGTTACAAAACATTACATTAACGCCATTCTCAGCATCAGTGACAGCAGCTGCCGGAGTTTTTTTCTTTAAGTTTCACGTTGCTGTGCTGCTTCTGCAGATGCTTCAATAAATCAGATGTAGAAATGTTCGTGGTTGAAAGCTATTTGCTGCTCGCACAGAGTTGACAATAGATGACAATGTTCTTTGCATCTTAGACTGTGACACAATAATGGCAGTAGCTACTTAAAGCGGTGGAAAGAACGCCTCTCTCCCTCGTTCTCCTTTCTTCCTTTAGTTTTTGGCTATCAGCGGACATTAACAACAAAGTCCGGTGCCGCTGACCTGCCGCACAGTCGTGGATTTACGTCAAAGATGGTGTGTTCAGTAATGAGTAACGCAGCGTTACATGCCTTTTTAACTAGTAACAATATTACCGTTTTAGAAAAGTAATTAGTTACACTACTTAGTTACTGGGAAAGGTAATATTATTAACGTGTTACTGCCCAATACTGTACACATATGAGAATTTATATCTGAGAGGACTTTTTTTCAATAAAGCTTGTACCCAGTGGTCCAAATATGGGTCAGATGCTTCCCATGCACCCAAACCATTGCATAGGCTGTGCAAAGTGTGCGACCACACAGGGCCTCTGGCCTGGCCTGCAATGGTATTTGGGTTTTATTATGCATTTTTTTATGAATGTTCTGATGAGATGTACACAGGTACTGACCATGCAGGGCTCTACGTGAAAACAAGAACCTTAAAATGAATCCTGAACCTGATGGGAAGCCAATGTAAAGATGATAGGATTGGTGTGATGTGAGTCTGTCATGGTTATGGCCACTCCAACTATCCTTCCTGCTATGATCACTTCTGCCACTGCCTGCATCCCTCTGTGCATCTTGAGCAAATCCTCAGCTCTCGGCCTCTCCATACCCCGCTCCCCTGACAATAAATATCTTTTACCTTTTCGCAAACTGCCTTGTCTGAAGCCTGCTTCAGGGTCTAAAACCTGACAAATGTAACAGAGTCGTCCTGCTGGACCTGGTCAACAGCCTTGCAGCAGAAGATGATGTAAAAGCATGAATGCTCATCTGTAGCTCAGGTTGTGATACAACATGTGAGTTTGGCAATGTTTCTTGAATGGAAGAAACATGTACGGGTCAACGATTTGACATGTTGATCATATACAACACCGAGATTTCTGAGATCAAACTGTACAGCTGTAGAAAGCGACCCAATACCCTGAGCGATCTTGGAAGTTCTGCTATCTGAAACAACAATAAGGAACTCAGTCTTATTTGAGCTGTAAGAAGTTTTTAGCTATCCAGTCATTAATTGCAGTCAGGTTACTGGGCAAAACAGCCAGTTTAAAGAAGTCTTTAAATTTGTGAATGATGTGATCTGATATAATATAGGGCCCGAGAAGGAATCCTGAAGCACACCACTGGAAAGAGCAGCAATTTCAGACATGTAGCGACCAAGCAACACGAAAAAACTCCTCACTGAGAGACAGGAGGAGAACCAGTCCAAGCCTTTGAATCAGGATGCTATGATCTACAGTATAAAAATCTGCACTAAGATCCAGCAGCACCAGAACAGAGCAGTCATCCGTATCAGAAGACATCATTATGTCAATGGAGACCTTGAGAAAAGCTGTTTCAGTGGAATGCTTCTGACGGAAACCAGATTTGAATATATCTAAAATGTTGTGTGCAGTCAAAATTGCAGTGTAGCAACAACTTTCTCTAGATTTTTTTTAAAATGAAAGGCAGCTTAGATATAAGCCTATAGTTCTTGGGAAGAGATGGATCAAAGTAGTTTTTTTCATTAGAGACTACACAACTGCATGTTTAAATAAGATGGGACAAAAACAGATTTCAAGTAGCTATTTCTCAGTCCCAGGCATGAGCCAATATACCAAGTATGTTTTTAAGCATGGAAGTTGATAAAATGGATACAGGGTGTGAGGAAGGTTTCATACTTCCCACCAGATCCATGGTCTTGCAGGAAAATAGGAGTGAAGCAGTCCAGAATCGATTGCCAAGTACATGACATAAACGCAGCATAAGACTGTGGCTAGTTACAATTATAACTACGCTTAACTACACCAGCAGTCTAGGAGTTTAGCACAATGCTGATATGTCATTGTTTAATTTATTTAATCTACATCTTATTTTGTATCAGACTATATCCCTGGAAACAAGTCTACTTTGTGGTCTTAGTGTTTCATAATCTCTTCTGATGCCTTTTGATAGGTTGGTGGTGATAATAGGGTCTGGCAGAGGCAAGTTAAAATCACCCTCAAACAGCCACTTTATGGGTTATTAAAAAAGATTTGGGGAAACAGAGGGGATCACTACAATAATGATCATGGAAAAGTGGTCAGACAAAAAAGGCAATAGAAACTTGAGAAATTATTATTTCAGTTCATTTGGGGGGTATGGTGAGGGGGTGTAAATGGACACCAAGTGGGAAAAGCAACATCAGCCATACAGTGCATGTTGCAGCATAGCCAGATAACTGTGGTGCCTCTATTCACCATCTGCCAATCATTCTCCTATGTCGTCTGACCATATTTATCTGCCCATTGAAAAAAGCCTCCCTGGTAGCAAATGCATTATGCCTTGCATGTATAATCACATTATATTTGGGCCACACAGTTTTATTCTGTCTAACCCTTTTCTACATTCAGTCAAGTCCAAACCAGGCAACAGTGGGAGAATGTTTCGTAATGAATGCCAAAGCTGAGCACTAAGAGGTATTTTGTTCTTGAGGCTCTTAAGGAATATGGATTATGAATGAAGGCTGGGTCAGACCTGCTGTGGTTTCAATATGTATGAATCTTTTCATATGCACAAAGCCCACTCCTTTATCTGTCACAGCAGGTGGGGATCAGGCAGCACTTCTGACATTAGGATTTTGTAGCCATTTGCTGGGCTACAAAATATATAATATATTCCTCAATACGGTTATTCAGTAATGTTTATTACTGCTGTGAAGTAATAGTTAATCAGATATTATACAATTAAAATCATTATCGGGAACCAGCCTGTCCTCACCAGAAAACGACCGTATAGGTCGAGCAGCTTGTTCCAACCATGACTGTATTAAAAAAATGGACATGACGTAACCCGTAGGTTTCTGAAGAGCAGTTTCGAAGCTTAGAATGGCCAGCCGTAGACATCTTGGCAGAACGACACTCCCGAAAAACCAAAAATGGGCAAAGAGGCAGGTTGTAGCTGGAGCTGAGTTGCCTGGTTGCTGAAACCATGCCTGCATAGCCTGACATTACCAAGCTTAGCTGATGCTAAGAAGCTAAGGAGGCTAAGAAGACTATTTGCTATACTGTGTTGCTTGCCGATGTCTTGCCAAAAAGTATTCATCTGCCGTAAAATGGTAGCCCAATATACGTCTATAGATGTTTTTATCTGGGTCGTCGTAATATGCAAACACACAGCTTTATGTTCGTGGAAATAACCAATGTCTTTGTGAAACTTTAATGTTTCTTGTTACCAAATTATCACAATAATGACCAAAGAAGTGTTTTTATAGCATAATCAGGCCTGACATTTATGTCCTGGGGCCGGATTTCTAAGACCATAGTTCTTTTGCGACAGCGCCATCTATAGTGGATTGGTGGTGGTAATGCACAGCAACACATGCTGCTAGATGTGCACAGCTGTAGGGTTAACCGGTCGACATGCATACAATCAATAGCTGATCCAATTATTAAGATATAGGCACCCACCCCTGTGGTGGTTAGGGTAAGGGTAATAGCCTTCGGGGGCTGTCAAGAGTAACATAGTTAGCTAGTTAGCTAGCTGGCAATGTCAAGGAAAACAAGTGTCCTATGCAGTTCCGTTCCTATGATTGCCATCCTGAAAATGCACCCTCCTCCTGGAGTTTACCTTATAGTTAGGCCGCAACCCCTAGTGGCCATAGTAAGTATGATGGGAGCAAATTAAGTTTGGTGACATAGTATAAAGAGTGAGAAAGTTCCCATGCGTAAGGAGGTGGATGGGTGAGTCAAACAAATACAGGACTTTCAAAGAGGTCAATCAGGTTTTAGTCCTGTGTGAAATGATTTAAAGTTTTAAGTACATAGGTTACATAGGTTAGTTAAGTCACATGACTTATGTAACCTAGGTCATGTGTGTTACATAACATAGTTTTTTTAACCTAAACAGTCTTTTCCTAAACCTAACCAAGTAGTTTTGTTGCCTAAATCTAACCAATCTGCAACTGTTCACAACCATGTGTTTAACACAGAGTACTTCACATTTGGTAAGCCTTTCGCTGGATTCTCATATATGTGACTGACAATTTACTTATTTTGTCGTTTTGGTATGAGGACTTGTTGTCGGGATCAGTGTTGCCAAGTTGGCCTGTCACAAAGTATAGAACATGCCTAGTCATCAGAAAAGTAGCCCAATTAATAAAGGGGCTATATGTTGTTTTTCAATGAAATTACTTATTAATAAATCACTTTTTACTTCCTATTTGTCAATGGGCTGTAGCCTCACTTGGAAATGAACCACAAGCCTGTTTTCTCTGTGGAACAGCCACTTATATTCGGATGTAGCCCAGTGTGCGCTCCCAAGTCTCTCTCCGACTACAGCAACAACACCATAGCCCACTAACACCACGAAACAACTGGCTTCCAGCACAACACAGACTCCAACATAAACTCCACATAAGGATACAAAACAACAATAAAGGTTTATGTGCTGGAGCCCCTCAGGCCAAAAGAGAATCAGTTTACGTCGGCTGAAAACACAGTCAACAAAGCTCACCGGCTAACGCCGACCAGTTGCTAACACTGACCAGTTGCTAACGCCGACCAATTGCTAACGTAATCTGGTGCAAAATACTATAGTTGTAACATTATGACTTTCACATTATTTCACCCATAAACACAACCCATATTACTATCCTGTGTACCACCGGTATTATGTCAAAGTGTTGGTTTTAGCTTGCAAGAAAGTATGTATTACACCAGTCTGTAGTAATGCAAGGCGGGGGCAGCCAGCTAGCACTGATCCACCACTGTTTGCTTTGTAACATTCAATGTAGATTTATTGTGGTTTTACTGATACTCAGGTACACAGCTTCCCTGACCCCTCAGTCGCTGTAACTTGTGTGACCCACATAATATACAATACTGCAACATAATGGCGCAGGACAACAACACAGTGGAAGAACTAACATTATTCACTCCAGTAACCGTACTTACTGCAGTCTAACCAACAATTTCATTTATAACATTCAGTCCAGCTCACTAAATGTTTTGTTATCATCCAATACATTTAGCTGTGTTCACATTGCTGAGCCTCCAGTGAAAGACATACAAATAGTAATGTTAGTTACTGAAAAGCAGACAGGAGAGCTAATGACGATGGTGTCAGCTAAATGCAGAAAAAGGAACTGTTATCATGAAACCAGCATGGATTAGTTGAACCTCAAGCTGATAAAAATATTACTGTAACGTTGGAGTGGGAGTTTACCTGAGTTTCCAGCATGTTGTGTGAAGCTGTCTCCCTGTCTGTCTATAGCCACTGTCACACTGCCTTTTTTTCCAGGAGGATTGTGCCAATATGCGGCTCACTGCGCTGTATGAAAGGTACGGAGTCGGTCTTGATCTGCCTCTGAGCTGGGACGTTGAATAGAGCTTGAACATGTCTGTGTGAAAAGTCAGAGCTGCATGCCGGTGTTTCCACGTTTATTGTGAGATCTCTGTATGAAAGTGGTTGTGTTTCGGATAATGCTTGCTCATGAGTTCAAGCGAGCACGCTTACGAGCACAAACCTGGTTGCAATCTTAAAACCGCACCGTTAATGGCCGCTGAAAACTACATAATATCCCTTTAATGTTCATTTAGGAATATATATAATAACCATTCCTAACCACCATCTCAAAACCACAGTTACAATAATTACTAATGTTAAACAGAACTAATTTGTTAGTTTTTAATCTTATGAACACATATAAGTTTGTACAAGGTATAAGCAATATGTTTTTTATAACACAGCTCACAGAATAATAATTGGAATAGGAAAAACCATTTTAACTTGCTTGATGGAATGACATTTAGTTTAGTCAGTTATCAGTTGTAGCATGTTAATCTGTGCCCACTCAACCTTCATTCTCAATTGTACTACTCAGATGGGAGGAGGGGCAGATATGCACCCAGTGAGCAACTTTCATGAACTGGTAACCAGTTCCCCTTGATACATCCATGCTGCTCACAGCTGCAAAATATTTTAACAAGTTATGGATGGTAGAGAAACAACTCCAGAAATATAAGCAACAATAAGTTAGTCACACATTGCTTTCTATTCATAAGTTGAACTTTATATTATTCATATTCCAAAGTCCCAGTATGATAGACATCTGACGTTGCATGTATTGCGTAATTTAGTATAAAGTGGTTAAGTATATTGATTTTTGTTCACTAACAAACAGCACAATATGACAATTAGTAGATACTGTATAGAATTATGTAGTGTGGAGTTGGGACACAGCTACAGTCTTGTTATACTCAGGACAATCTACAGAGCACACTGCCATTTCATTGAATATCTGCCAATTTTAAATATTGATTAGTGCACCTTTAAGTGCTCTTATAACTCCTCAAATATCTCAGCCAAGATGCTACTAGTGTCCATCAGGAGACTGTGAAGCTGGCCAGCTGCCACTTATGGTAAAAAAGAGTGTGTGCTGAAGAACAGTACATAAGCAAATGTTTCCAGGGTGAATAACAGCTACAAGTTACAGAAAGCCGGGCTTATCTGACAAGCTGGTCTGCAGGGGCTCTTTCAGCTTCAGCTTAATAAAATAAGCTTTCATTTCTCGCATCTTACTTTCTACATTGACTCCATTCTTCCTTGCCAGCCTGTCTGTGAGTCTCTCTCTAAAACTGCCTTTTTTAAGGCTTTTGACAGAGTTGGAAACCCCTTTTCCGAAGGGTGGATTTAGAATCTGTACACCTACTGTTTATTCTCCACATAACCACTATATATAGTGAGTTGTGTTGAGTTGACTCCACATCATCATTATGGGCTCTGATCACCAAAGACTTTTCACATGTCTCATGACACATGTCAATAAATGATTAATTATTGAATTAAGGTTAGGGTTAGGCTGTCATCATGGCAAAATGTGGTCCTGCACGTACCTCCTGTAGCGGGAACTACCACTGAAACAGTTTTCGTGGCTGGTGTGATCCCATCAGAAGATTCCACTGCAGCCAGCTTTTGGGTTTTTGGAGTTCAGAAAAAATTGAAACCTTTGCTGTTGGATGTGGTTGTACTACGTCATACAAACTTTTTGTCTGAAAGAGGCTGAAGCCTTAAATCCTCCTTCAGTCATATCCTCTTTGTCTTCCTCTTCATCCATTTCTTTTAGCCTGGCTTTCTCTCTTATTCCTTAGACTATCTTTACTATTAGCTGCTAATAGCTGATGTAATTATTAAGGGATCTCCTTTAACCGTATTAAAACCACTGGATAATAATAGTAGAGACAATAATGAAGCACATTAAATTCAGTGCAGTTAATGATTAGCTGCACAATATGTGATATTTGATAAAAGTCTAGCACCTGCAAACCAATAAATGAGTAACTCTGTGTAACCCTGATGTCCATGCCCTCACCACTGCCCCCCCCTTCTCTGACTGGCGCTGAGCCACTTGGCTGGGCTTTGTCAGCTCCTCTTGACTAATTAGCTCTGTTGTTCTCCTCCTCCCCAGATTCCCTCTGTTTCAAGTACAGACAAACAGCACTAGGCTTTCATGTTCAACTCCCCATCCCCTCTATAATACAGCTGTGAACAAAGTCTGACTGAATCTAGCCCCCCACCCCCCACCTAAGACTGTTCATACGTTTTCTGGCTGTGCATACTGTCCAGCAGACTCATACATCAGAGTTTACTTTGCATATTTTGGTACAGTTGAGACAGGTTACTGTGGTGGAAGAAGTATACAGATCCCTAATTAAAGTAAAATTACCAGCAAAATAAACCTAATGGATCAAAGCTCATGCTGCAGAAAAATGGCAGCTTATATTTTTGTAAACATATATGTTAAAAATGATTGGATTGATGGAATATTGTTATAGCTGGTCAAGGTTGAGCTAGGTGTAACTACCTTATATACAGTTTAGTCTGGTGGTTCCCAACAGCGTTCTTGCCCCTCCAAAGGGTCACAAGATAAATCTGTGGGCTGTGATATAATTAATGGGATTAGAAGAAAAAAAATACTGCTCTGCTACACACATTTGCATTCAGACTCAAATTGTTGCCAGACATTGGATAATTTTGTTTCTTAAGGGCCTCAAACTGTTTAAATGAAATTACATGAGAAATTTAGAGGGGAAAGTCTGAGACCAGGGGCTACAACCTGCAAGGAGCAATAACAAGTTGAGAATTACTGGATTAATCTTTAACGGTGCATTTTATGTTTAAGATTGTCATACGTGTGTTTTTCATAGTCTCTGTATAGTAACTAGTAACTATATCTGTCATTCCATTTTAATGGAGTAAAAGTTAAATATTTCCATTGACACATAGTTAGAGCAGAAGTGTAAAGTACAATAAAACAGAAATACTAAAATAAAATTCAAGTATCTCAACTCTTAATTGAGTGAATACCTACTACTAATACTAATACTTAGTTACTTTCCACAACTGTGTGACATTGATCCAGCATGCACCAGGACGATGAAAGTGAAGCAGCTTCGTGGCCATTATTTATATTCCGTTGCATGTCCTGATCTTCAAAGACTTCCTCAAAGTCCTCCTCAATAGCAAGACAAGACGCTACTGTACCAATAAATTACTTCTTCATCTGTAGTTTCTTATTGTGTAGTAGTTGTAATAGGCCTTAATCAACTTGAAACATCTTGTCTGCATATGATGCTCCAGAAATGACACCTTTGTTCAAACAAAGTTAAACATTATGAAATAAAAATGAAGGAAATCTCATTACACTTTTTAAAGTAGATTCAAAAACCAAGACTGTGATTCAGGCGAGTGTACAACAATATATGTAACCACATCTTTATTGTTTGTTAGTTAAAATTTAATTAACTAAATGAATTTGTAAGATTTGGGAAAATGGTCACATCGGAACAACATGCAGTTAGACAGTCAGACCCAAATAAGAATCGAGTTATCCTTTATAAACAGTATTTGTAGAATGTATTAAATATTCATTCCAATCATTTCTTCAGGATTCATTTGTAAGGGTCTGAGGCCAACTGGATTAGGTTGTGTGGTATATGTGGTTTTGAAGAAATGTGTGTAGTTTAGGGTGTTCATGCATGCATGAATATGTTTGTGTCATAGTTGTGTGTGTGTGTGTGTGTGTGTGTTTGTGGTGTGTGCATATCTATTCCTGGGCCGGGGATCCTCTCCTGCAGGTCTAATTACTTTAATGAGGGATGTCTCCCTCTCTATCAGCCCTACCCAAGGGTACACATTAACATTCCCCCCACATAGTCATACACACCAACACTCACAATTAACCACAAATTCATCAGCAGAGTAAATACTCTCTCTTGCTTTCGTGTGAAACTTACTCCTCTCTTAAACTCTTAACTTCCGTGAGAAAGTGGGCCCTTTGCAGTCGCTTCCCCTCCCCCCACTGAGTCAAGCGATTCAGCCCAGACTCGACTTGATTCCTGGGGTACTAAGTCTGTCTGCCTTCACTTCCAGCAGACACTTAAAGGTGAGAAGACACTGTTTTTTTAACAGATCAGACAATATGCAATTGAGTCATTATTCGGCTGTGCTGTATCACTCTTACCCGCTCGTCCAATTTAGAATCCAAGAAAGTGGCTGACAGCTGGATATCTAATGATGTTTCTGTTGTGACCCGCAACTATTACCCATGCCGATTGTGTGTGTGTGTGTGTGTGTGTGTGTGTGTGTGTGTGTGTGTGTGTGTGTGTGTGTGTGTGTCTGTGTGTGTGTGTGTGTGTGTGTGTGTTTGAGGGTTTTCATGTGTGTGTGTCTATGTGAGTGACTGTGTATTAAGCTTCAGAGAGCAGTCTAGCGTTGCCAGGAGACAGTGCAGGCACCACTAAGGGCCACAGCTTTATTCATGAGAGAGATGTGGAGGCTGGGAGGGTTAGTTATTTAAACTGATCTGATGAGCAAAGCCCAAGGATGTGAAATAAACACGTTGAAACTTGGGTGTTCTCCTTCTGCTTGTCAGTGCTCAGTTGAAGTTGCAGCTTGTGTCTGCCCTCTGGTGGTCATTACAGGGAACTGTAACACGGGACACAGAAGAGAACAAGAAGACAGAAGACATGAGGCCCTGACAGTTCAAGTTCAGTTATTGAGCTCTTTGGGCCACCATAAGGCAGGTATACAGTAATGTTGCCAGTTTTTTGAAAATTCAACTATACTTGCAGCTAGAAGTCAGGATATCTTGGCCTCTGCTGCTGCTATTTAAAAGAAATCTGTCTTGCGAATACTTGCGAATAGTTATTATCTCCGTGGCCTGAATATGGGTCAAGAGTTACCTTGTTACCTTATTTGAGATGGTTGAATTGTAACTGAACTTTGATAACCCATACATCGTTTCAGAGCCACACAATTCTCACAAATCACACGCAAATCTGTGTAAACCGTTTTAAAAGTCAGCTGTTTATTTTGTAACTGTAAGACTGAATGCCAAAAAACATGTCTGTGCCTATGTGAATTTTTATGTGTATTACTTAACTAATTCTAGACTTTTTGATAGTAAGCTCCAAATAGTTAACTTTTAGAAGTGAACAGACTTTAATCAAAATTCGTCAAGAACAGTTACCATTTTATTTTGGGTATGCCATTTTCAGGCTTGTACCCAAAGAATGAGAACCCCATCAGCAGTTTTAAATAAAACACAATTAACTGATTATCAGACTGGGACTTCATTTTAATCTTTCATTCATCATTCAAAGATTAGAAGAACTCTAAAACACATAATCAGGGCTATGAAGTTGAACCTTATCCAGTCCTTTCAATAAGTTGGAGCTGCATGGTGAGTAGCTTTTAAGAGGCCTCACCTCCAGCTCAGCCTGTCATGTAAAAAGCATAAAGGTCTTCTCAGCCAGCCCCGTTTTCTTTTTTGCCTTTTTACCTGTGCAAAGTCAGTAGGATTCTGTGGGGAACATTAATCCACAATTGCAGAAGCTACTCTAGAACAGGGTAGCACAATGTTTTCTGAGGGTTCATTGATTCACACCTTATTCAGACCACTCAACTGTGGAATTGCAGAACTGATTGATTAGAATGGCAGAGGATAGGTTAAATGAGAAGATTCTCTTTGGAGTTAATTACACAATTCTGTATAGGCTAAAAAACTTTAATCAATAGCTGATGGCCTTATCTATAGGAATATCTTACTATGATGTACTGTTACACCATCATAAGCAGGTTTTTATGCATGTTTGAAGAAAATGTTCAGAAAATATCCTACCAAAACCAAGATTATGATGCATTTCTATATTAAAAATAATATAGCCCTGAGTCTGAAAACCTGAATGGAAATTATGTAAATGGTATTTCTTCTTTTCTTTGTAGTTTTGTTTTGAAATTTATGCACAGTATACGGGATCTGGTTAAACTCACTTGTGGTGTCATGACACAATACAAAAACGCTGTTATAATCATAAATATAAACATTGTATTGTGTGTACATTATAGTTTATGAATAATGGCATGACTTATTAAAGAAATGCCTTCATAGTGCCCAAAATTAATTAGTAAGCAGACAACAAGAGTAAAACACATACTATAGTATCAAGTGTTCCATAATCCAGCCTTTGTCAGGCAGAGTTGAGATAGGAGACTTTACAGAGAAAGCCCACCTGGCTAAATGAATAGGCAATGTTGTCAGGGTTTAGAAGAGTCAGTCGGCTGTGAGGCTGCAGTATAATACCGGGGCTGTCAGCGCTGACAAGTCTCAGAAACACACACCTCTAATCTCAACCCCCCTTTCTTCTACCCCTCAACCATAACACAGAAAAAATGACACCCTGCACAAATATTAAACATCTTCCAAGGCCTATTCCATTATCTTCTTTTCTCTAACGCTGTTTTACCCCCCTCACTGCTCTCTCTCTCCCTCTCCATATCTCTCTCCCATCTTGTCTTGTCCTTGTCTCCTCAGAAGCCCTGGCAGCCGGATCATCTCCGTCTCTTAGTGTCAATTAAAAGTGAAATATCTGCATTTGTCAACATATCATTTGTGCTGGGCCCGTGATGCACTGCTGATTTGTCGGCCGATTCCTGACACTGGGGAGGGAATGCCGAGGCGGCAGCCTCCCTCATTAGACCTGGAGCTGGCACCATGATGGCTGACACCGCCGGGAGGCTTCGCTCCCCGCCGACATGATACTAACCCAGGAACAGGCCTCGTCTGTCAGTCCTGTCACTTGCCAGCCAGCCAGCCAGGCAGGGAGAGTGAGGGGCAGATGGGTGGAAGAGAATGTGCTCGAGGTGGGGGGGCAGGCTGGGAGGTGCACCATCCAGCCTACTCTTAGGGCCGGATGGGAGAGACTATAATGAAGTTTATTTGTATTGCAAAATGTCAATATAACTCATAGTGTTTGAAAGAGACGTGGGCGATGGTTGACATTTTAATGTGGTGACACAAATAGTATGTTTACCTAATGATGATTATAAACTAGGGTATCACCCAGTTCATTCACAATCAAACAGATGCAAAAACTATTTTCATAAAATAATAAAAATGTAGAGCAATAAGGAGACAAAAAGGGATAAAAACAGATGTGAAACACTTATGATAATCAAGACCTGCGATGGACTGGCGACCTGTCCAGGGTGTACTCCGCCTTTCACCCAATGTCAGCTGGGATAGGCTCCGGCCACCCCTGTACGCAGGATAAGCGGTTGACGATGGATGGATGGATGGATAATCATGACCAAAAGTCTGAAACCCCACTAGTTGGAACTACAGGTTGCAAGTTACAATACACCTCACAATATACTGAATTTGCTTTTCTTTGTGGGTCTAACATGTTTTTCATTGTCTTCAAGAGGAGGAACTGTGATGTGATTTGTGATTTAGATGTAGCTCTATACTGCGATGGACTGGCGACTTGTCCAGGGTGTACCCCGCCTTTCGCCCAATGTCAGCTGGGATAGCAGAGCACGACGCTGTAGTGGCCAAGTTTGATGAACATTTTGTGCCTAAGCGGAATACTATACATGAGCGCGCATGTTTCCAGAGACGCTCCCAGCGTCAGGGGGAGAGTGTGGAGGCGTTTGTGAGGCATCTTTATGAACTGGCAGCACATTGTGATTTTGGAAGTACTAAGGACGAACAGATAAGAGATCGCATCGTCGTTGGAATCGCAGACAGCGACGTGTCTCAAAAGCTACAACTGGGACCGGATTTAACCCTGGAAAGAGCCATCTCCATTGCTCGCCAGTCTGAACTTGTCAAAGTACAAATCGCCGGGGTCAGGTCCGAAGGCGAAGTAAGTGCAGTTACACGCAAATTCAAGCAGTTTAAGCCATTTGAGAAGAGACGCGTTAAATTCAAAGAAAACCACCAAATTAAAGGAGCATCATAATCACCACATGAAAAAAGTTGTACAAGGTGTGGGAGAGTGCACGACCATGGAACTTGTCCAGCATCAGGGAAACGCTGCTGTAAGTGCAATAAGACTGGCCATTTTGAAATTATGTGTAAGACTAAGTTTGTGGGGCTAGTGAAAACTACAGATACTGATAGTGATGAGGGCAGTACATGGTTCCTAGGTGCAGTTTCAGAAGACAGAGATGCCAATGAGGACAAGTGGGTCACAGATCTGCTAATCAATGGTACCACTGTGCAATTTAGAATTGACACAGGCGTAGATATTACAGTAATATCAGAACAGACTTACAGCCTGCCCCAACGCCCACTTCTGAGAAGCACTAAAGCTGTTTTCACAAGTCCTGGTGGGCAGCTCACTTGCAAAAGCAAATTCCTGACTGATTGTGTGAGACATGGACAGAAATACGCATTTTGGATATATGTGATGGCAGGAACAGCAACTGAAATGGGGCTTGTACACAGAGTGGATGGACTTGAGTCATTTGAGGATGTTTTTGGAGACTATTGAACTGTACTCCAGTGAAAATTGAGCTCCGGCAGGATGCTCAACCCTACAGTATCGCCATACCGCGTCGCATCCCTTTCCCGTTGTGCCTCAGGTGGAGGAAGAACTGAAATGGATGCAGTCCTTAGGCATCATTGAGGAAGTGAAAGAAGCTACAGATTGGTGTGCACCCATGGTGCCGGTGATTAAAAAGAACAAGAAACCCAGAATCTGTGTGGACCTGACTAAGCTCAACAAAGCTGTGAAACGGGAGAGGTTTATCCTGCCCACCCTTGAGGACATTGCACCGAAGCTTTCTGGTGCAACAGTATTTTCCACAGTTGATGCATCAAGTGGATTTTGGCAAATACCACTCGATGCTAGCTGCAGGAAGCTCACAACCTTTATTACACTGGCGGGCCGTTTCTGTTTCCGGAGGCTTCCCTTTGGGATTACATCAGCTCCTGAAATATTTCAGGAAAAGATGAGCACCCTCCTAAGAGGCCACACTGGCACTGTGGTTGTTATGGACGATGTCTTGGTTTTCAGCAAAGACAAAAAGGACTACGATCATAACCTCAGTGCAGTATTAGAAACCATTAAAGCTTCAAGACTAAAACTGAACAAGGAAAAGTGTCAGTTTGGGAAATCTGAAATCAAGTATTTTGGACACATCATTGGGAAAGATGGCATCAAGCCCAACACTGAAAAAGTCAGAGCCATCACAGAACTTCCTAGCCCCACTAATGTCACAGAGCTACACCAGATGATCGGGATGATAAACTACTTGGGCAAGTTTCTTCCTGAAGTTTCAACTGTCATGTACCCCATTAACAGTCTACTGAAAAACAATGCAGTGTGGCGTTTGAGCAAGTGAAAACCATGTTGACCACAGCACCTGTTTTGGCATATTATGATGCAGCAAAGCCAACAGTGGTCAGTGCTGATGCAAGCAGCTATGTTCTTGAAGGGACTCTGTATCAGGAGCAGGGGGATGGACTCCGGCCAGTTGCCTTTTGTTCACGAACACTGACTGAAATAGAGCAACGATATTCTCAAATAGAGAAAGAATGCCTTGCAATCGTCTGGGCATGTGAGCGGTTTGTGAGATAAATACAAGGCATGGTAAAGTTCCGCTTGCAAACAGACCATAAGCCGCTCGTCCCTTTGATAAACTCATATGACCTAGACAAAGCGCCTGTGAGATGCCAGCGGTTGTTAATGCGTCTGATGAAGTTCAATGTCGAAGCTGTCCATGTCCCAGGAAAGCATCGTTGTGGCTGATACTTTGTCTCGCAACCCTCTGCAGGACAGAAGTACATCTGACACAGACCACGATGTGAAAGCCTATGTACAGGTGGTGATATCATCAAGACTAGTAACTGGTGACAGATTGGATACTATCAGAAAGGCTATCAGCCAGGATGCAGACCTTCAGGCAGTTGTTTGCTACACTCACACAGGCTGGCCTGCAGAGTTATCACAAATACCACATGCTCTGCACAAATTCTATGTTGCCAGAGCTCACTTGTCAGAAGTTGAGGGACTCCTTCTGTATGACGACAGGATTGTCATTCCCCTCCCACTGCAGAAGAATGTCCTCACTCAGATACATGAAGGTCATCAGGGACTCACTAAATGTCGCAGAAGGGCCAACATGTCTGTATGGTGGCCAGGGATTGGAAGGGACATCACAGAGATGGTTAAAACATGTGGCTGAGGAACAAACCTACTCAGAGGAGAGAGCCACTGATAACCACGCTGCTGCCACATGGACCTTGGCAGAAGATTGCAGCAGACATTTGTGAACAGGATGGTAAGCAATACCTCATGGTGGTGGATTACTATTCACGTGAGATTGAGATTGCACACTTGCCCACTATGAGCAGTCAGCAAGTCATAAATCGCTTAAAAAGCATGTTTTTCAGGTGGGGGATCCCATTGGAGCTGGTGACTGACAATGGCAGCCAGTGTACCTCAGCAGAATTCAATCAGTTCTGCGAGGCATACAACTTCGATCATACCACGTCCAGTCCTCATTACCCACAAGCCAATGGGGCAGCTGAGAGGTGTGTTGCTACAGCTGAACAACTTCTGCGTCAACCCGATCCTCACCTGGCTCTGATGAGTAACAGAGCCACCCCAATCACTGCAACAGGACTGAGCCCTGCTGAACTCATGATTAATCGACAGATTAGGACTACAGTCCCCATCCTACTAGCGCAGCTGCAACAAAGTCCTATTGACCATGAGAATGTCAGGATTAAGGACCAGAAGGCCAAGAATGCCTACCGCTTCTTTTACAACAGACGCCATTCAGCGAGACCTTTATCTGCACTGCAGCCGGGTCAGTGTGTAAACATCAAACTGGATGGAGAAAAGGGCTGGAAAACTCCTGCACAAGTCATCGCCAAGACACCTGAACCCAGATCTTATTATGTGCAGACAGAGCAGGGCACAGTTGCCCGTAGGAACAGGAGACACATCCAGGAAGTGCCAAAGACATCACTGCAGGTTGCTGCGAAAGAGACTAGTGACATGAGCCAGGACTGTGACACGGGCCCCTCTCCTATTTTACCTGGTGCCCATGCCACCCCAGTTCCTTCAAGTCCCCTCAGCCCATGTTCCACTCCAAAGAGGAAACGGGCAGGAAGAGCAGTTAAAACTCCTGTCAGGTTCAAGGATTATGTCTCGAAATAGGACTGTTGGTTCCAGGAATTAGACCAGGAAACTCTGTTCATTTGTTATGATGTGTTGAGTGTTTATTATAGAATTGGTTAAGACTGCACTTCATCACTTCAAGCTACACTTTTATTTCATTTTTTCAAAAAAATTAGGCACTTTATTCTAGTTTACTTAAATTTAGAATTTATTATTAGAGTAGTTATTATTTATTTTCCCTCCAGTTTGATGTGAAAACTGAAATATTATTTGATTTGACAGTCCGTGGTTAACTAAAACATACAACTAGAGGTTATGGTACTGAATGATAATGCAAGTTAGTCGTTATGATGTTCCAGACCTTTGCTTCCTTTGAAATTTTTTCTAACTGGACCTCTTTGAATTCTAATTGAATACCCCTGTACTACATCGTTAGCTTGCCTGTCTGATTTTCAGTAATGTTAACTAACATTACTCTCTGTGTAGCTTTCACCGGAGGCTCAGCAATGTGAGTGAGCTGGACTAAATATTATAAATAAGATTGTTGCTACACTTTATAACAGTTAGACCGCAGTAAGTAACATTACTGTAACGGTAGTGGATGGGTCTTCCTCTGTGTTGTTGTCGCCATTTTCTTGCAGTAGCCTATTGTATGTTATGTGGGTCACGTTAGTTACAGCGACTGAGACGGTGGAGAAGCTGTGTACCAGAGTATCAATAAAACCACAATAAATCTAAATTGAACGTTACAAAGCCAACAGAAGAACGGAAGGTCCGACCTAATTTAGTGTGCCTTGCATCACTATAGGCTAGTAAACAAATCGCTCCACATTTGCTTTTTACCATTTTACCATTACATCCTTTCTTGCAGGCTAGGATAGCAATATGGGTCGTGTTAGTTGGTGAAGTAATTTGGAAAGCGATACAAATTTGCACCAGAAAATGATAGCAACTGCTTGGCGTTAGCTGGCGAGCTAACTTTACTCTCTCTGGGACTTCAGCCTTTCTGATGTTCACTGTGTTTTCACTTGACATCATCTGAATCTCGTTTGGTCTGATGGGCTTCAGAATGTAAAACTTTATTGTAGGGCTGATCCTATCCTGAGATCCTGATTTGATGCTTTGATGGGCGGAGCCTGATTCTGTATACTGTCTATCTCACAGTTGAAGCTTCGCAGTGAAACAAAGAATTTTGGGGTGCTCAACGTCTGATTTTACATAGAACTACCAGTTTTCTCCCAATAAGTTAATATACAGCCTATTACAATATACATTTCAACGTTTAATTCTGTAAATAAACATGTAAAAAGAATAAAACATTCAATAAATGTGCGTGAATAAAATTGTAATAAAATTGTAACCCTAACCCAGCACAGAATGCACGCAAAACTCTGCACAAGACAGGTGAATGACAGGCAAGAGAGAGGGAAAGAGAGGATTAACAATAAACCTCAGTTTAGTTGTAAATTTACAGTGTAAATTGAATGAATAGACACTGCAGCTCTGCAGCTTCTCAAGATTAAAGAGGCGCTACGTACTGTAAAATCCTTAGTCCGGGACAGCCCTACTTTATTGTTGTTTTGTATCCTTACGTCAAGTAAATGTTGGAGCCTGTGTTGTGCTGGAATCCGGTTGTTTTGTGGTGTTAGTGGGGTGCATGTTATTAGCTGCGGTGTTGTCGCTGTAGTCGGAGATGTAGTATCGGGTTAAACCGTTTCTCCACGAGGGAAGTTCACATATAAAGCCGAAGACTGGATTAAGTGGATTAAATGCTAGTGATGGGAAAAGTCAAGTCGTATTTTGACAAACTCAAGTCACCAAATCTCATTCAATAAAATGAACCAATCTTTTTTTGTGTCATTTCGTTAATTTCGTTCATTTTAACTAGGCTGGTTATTGCGGCGCTGCAGCCCTCTAGTGGGCAATTTAAAAATAACAGCGCAATTCTCAAACACAGAAGGCTGCCTGGCTTGTTCTAATTGACAAAGTATAATGCACAAATTCACCTCTTGATCTATCTCTATCATGGTTCTATAAAGCCCCATGGAGCCACAACCAAATTCAAATCATATAAAAACCACAGAAATATGTTGTCAATATTCAATTAAGCCACTACTCCGGCTAAATCCGTCCATTTTCACAATCTTTCCTGAGTATACAACCAGAGCAGCCATATATATAATTATAATTACTTTCACTATATCTCTCTGGCCCTGCGATGGACTGGCGACCTGTCCAGGGTGTACCCTGCCTTTCACCCAATGTCAGCTGGGATAGGCTCCAGCCTCCCCACAACCCTGTACACAGGATAAGCGGTTGACGATGGATGGATGGATGGATCACTATATCTCTAAAGTGCTCATTCATACAGTAGCCTAACACCTATCCATGAGTAAAATCTATATTATTGAAGTAATAAGCTTGACACACAAGATGAATAAAAAACACTAAAATTTAACAAATTTAATAATAATCTCAAACACTGCAGGTTGTTCACTAGTCACGAGCTGTGAAACAACAGCACGGCTCTATCGATAAAGAAAAAGTAAAAGTTACGTTGCGTTCTCTGGCGGACCGGATCAGCTGTTAGCTGTAAACTAACCACAGGGCTAACGCTGCTACGTGGCTGTGTTTTAATGTTTTAATGAGCCGTTCCATTTGTTTTGGAGAGGAGACGACCTCTGTGGTAATTCAGCTCCCGGTAGAACCCTGTCAGGTCACTGAAGTGGAGCAGACCCAGAATAACTCTCATCAGCTGTTAGCTGTAAACACTAGCAGGACTAAAGTTACGGTGCGGCTGTGTTAAAACTATAACTTAGCCCAATGTAGCTGCGCTGTAATAACGTTATGCTTTATTAAATGTCACAAAATTATCAAAATAGATATTAGATATATGTCAGTCCAGTGACTGTTACCTGACAACAGACTTGCCTCTCATTCCCCGGTGCTGGCAGTAAGTCAGCCTGCCGAGTGAAGACAGACTCCGAGGAGGACCCATGTGAGCGCTGAACGATTAGTTCATTCCTGCTCCACAGTAGGAGCTGTCACGTGAAAAATGAACGACTCAAACCTAGAGACTCACAGTTGAGAGTCGTGAACTAATCAATTCTGTTTCCTGTGCTCCCTGCTTACCACAGCCCTATAGCCAGCTTTCACGTGACAAATGAACGATTCAAACCCAGAGAACGACAGCTGAGAGTCGTGAACTGATCAATTCTGTTTCCTGTGCTGACGGAGCCCATGCAGCTGCTGTGTAACAAGTGAACGTAAGAGTCCAAGACTATTCACACATGCGTTAAAATGAACGAATTACTCACTGAGAAAACCCGTTCCTCCTGAGTCACATACAAGATTAGGTCAAATGAACGAAACGTTCTTTGAACAACACAAGACTGTTAAATGCTTCAAAATATTCCGCATTGCGTCTGGATTAGAGACACAAACGGACGAAAATCAAGTGAAAGCTCAGAGGAAGCGAGTGAGTACGACACGGTCAAGAGGAAGTTGGATGCTCACTTTGTAACACGTAGAAATGTGATCTTCGAGAGGGCAAAGTTTAATCAGAGAGAAAGCAAGAAATGTGTGAGTCAGCTGACAGCTCAGCGGTTGCAAATGGCAGCCCATGGATGACAAACATAGATGTGGATAACGCACGGTTCAAAATCGACACTGGCGCAGACGTCACTGCAATCCCTGAAGCGTTGTACAACCAGGGAAGGTTCAGCAGGCTGGAGAGGCTGACAAAGGTTCTACTGAGGCCAGGAGGGACTCGTCTGAATGTGAAGGGCAAATTCACAGCCACCCTCAGAAAGAGTCAGTAAGAGTACTAAAGAGGAAATATATGTTGTAGAGGGGCTGTGCACACCACTGCTAGGCGGGCTTGCTGCAGTGGCACAGCAGTTGGTCACCAGAATAAATAACATCAGCCTGGACTCCAAAGACACAGTAAAAAAGGAGTTTCCAAAGCTTTTCTGTGGATTAGGCAAAATGGAGGTACAGCATAGTACTGAAACCAGGCATTCAGCCTTTCTCCCTCCCAGGCGCATGTCCCTTCCACTCCTGCCGAAAGTCAAAGAGGAGCTGGTCCTTATGGAACAGCAGGGAGTTATCTCCAAGGTAAAGGTAGAGTCATCTCTGCTAACCACTTTCATAACTCCGTTTGGACGGTTCTGTTACAATCGCCTGTGCTTTGGAATCTCGTTAGCTCCAGAACACTTCAAGAAACACATGTCACGCATCCCTACATGACATGTATGACCCTAACGCTGAAATGCTTGTCTCCACTGACTCATCCTCATATGGGATGGGCGCCGTTCTTCTCCAGCGGCAAGCAGACAGAGTGGAAACCTGTGGCGTATTGTGGTGTCCGAACAATAATACTGCGATGATGTGTTGAGAAGAAATCCGCTTGACACTGTTCTTTATCATAAAAGTTTATTACATCAAGGAGTTCAGCATCAATTACAAGCTCTGCAGCAGCTTGGAGAGTGACCCAGCCCGATGACCACTCTGTCTCTCTGTACATCAAACATAGCTTATATAGGATATGTGTAGGTATCTGTTAGGTACCATAGAAGGGTTTGAGTCTGCAAAATAAAGCTCCAACCCATATAAGGGTACAGTGCTATTCTGAGGTAACAAAACAAGGGGTCAGAGGTCAAATTCTATAGAAGGGTTCAGTCCCTACACAACCACTAATCACTGCTCTCCCCTTAAGAGGTCAGTGACCCTCTATCCAGCTGCTACAGTGCTATTTTAAACTGTTATGCGTCAAATGCACATATATTATACACTACAGTATGTTTCAAGAGCCCTCAGCAGCACTGAACAGCGATACTCCCAGATTAAGAAGGAGGCGCTGGCATCAACATGGGCCTGTGAGAGGTTTGCAGAGTTCCTCATTGGGAAGAGTTTTCACATTGAAACCGACCACAAGCCCCTGATTCTTCTACTAGGCTCAAAGAGCTTAGATGAACTTCCACCATGCATACAGTGTCTACACACATGTGGCTGGCAAAGACATTGCAACTGTGGATGTGCTGTCCCGAGCTCCTGTCACACTGCAGAAGGATTGCAGGAGGAGGAAATCAACCTCTATGTTGACTCTGTGATAGTGAGTCTCCCAGCTACAGAAAAGAGGTTAAGAGAAATTCAGAGACACCAGGACGACGACGCCACACTCCAGCAGTTGAAGAAATTCTGTGTTGAAGGATGGCTAGACAAGTTCTCTTGAAAGAGTGTTCCAGCCTTATCTGCCATTTTCAGGTGAGCTCACAGTCCAAAATGGTCTACTACTGTATGGCAGCAAGATAGTCATCCCAGCATCAATCAGGGCAGGCATGCTGTCCAAGCTGCATGAGGGCCACCTGGGAATAACAAAACGCAGAGAGCAGGCTAAACATTCAGTGTGGTGGTCAGGCCTCAGCAGAGAGCTGACAGAAATGATAGAGAAATGTGATGTGTGTAGCCGTGAGAGATTAAATCTCAGAGAAACAATGATGTCTACTGAGTTTCCCCCAAGGCCATGGTCTACTGTAGGAGCAAATTTGTTCCAGATAAAAAACAAACTATACTTGGTCATTGTGGACTATTTCTCAAGATATTTAGAAGTGGCCAAACTGACATCCACAACATCTGGAGCTGCGATTGATCAGTTCAAGTCTATATTTGTATGTCATGGTATACCTGAAGTGGTCCACTCAGACAATGGCTTGCAGTTTGCATCCGAGACCTTCAGAAAGTTCGCACAGGATTGGGGCTTCAATCATGTGACATCCAGTCCTCATTTCCCATAGAGCAACGGGGAGGCTGAGCCTGCTGTGAGGACAATCAAAAGTCTCCTCAAGAAATCCAGCAACCCTTATCTCGCCCTGATGGCCCACCGAGCTGCTCCTCTGGCAAATGGATATAGCTCCACTGAGCTTCTGATGGGAAGGAAAATAAGAACACCAGTTCCTGTCATTCCATCCAAGTTCAAGCCAGGGTGCGCAGACATGGACAACTTGAAAAGGACAGAACAAAGGTACAGTCAAAAACAGCGACAGAACTATGACCAACTATGACCAAAGACACAGAGCACGTGACATGCCATACCTTCACCCCGGTGATCATGTGTGGGTCAAAGACACAGTGGAAAGTGGGACTGTAGTGTCTACTGCCGGCACGCCAAGGTACTACATCATTAAGACGCCCGGGGGCACTCTGCAAAGAAACAGATACCATCTTTCGCTAACCCCTGTGGCTCCTGAAAAACCTGCCAACTCAACTGAGCCAGCACCAGTGAGCACTGTTCCTGACGCCACACACACTCCTGTCAGACCAGGAGCCCAGTGTGAAGCCAGTCAGCAGACTCCAGCATGAGAGAGATGTTTCCCAGCCTGAATTAGGAATCCTCCATCTTACCTCAAAGAATTTGTTTGTTCATAGAAATGACACTAGAGTTAATAGGGGAGGGCAGCCAGTAGTTAATTGTTGCCAACTTTTGTCATTACTAGAAACCAATTAAGTGTTTACAGAAGCACATGTTCGAAGTGTTTCAAAGCTGAGCAGCATGGCAGAAGTTGAGAAGCTATAATTATGTGTTACATTTACATTTTCATTTACTCATTCGGCAGACGCTTTTATCCAAAGCGACTTACATTTGAGGAACAACATAAAAGCATCAACAGAGCATCAACTATGGATCTACAACTGACAATACATACTAGTAAGAGCTCACAGTACATATCACATCAATGGGGTAGATACCTAGGGAAGGAAGTAAGAGTTAACAAAAAGTGCAATCAAAACAAAAAGTGCAATCAATACAAGATCATTGTAGGGGATAGAAGAAGAAGAGCACAGGAAGTGCATGTTAGAGGTTAGGAGTTAGAGGTGTTATAAGAGAAAGTGTTCTCGGAAGAGATGAGTTTTCAAGAGCTTCTTGAAGTTAGAGAGGGACGGATGATCGGATGGCGTGTGGTAGCTCGTTCCACCATTGTGGTGTCACAGAAGAGAATAGCCGGGACTGGGATTGCTTTGTGTGAAGGGATGGCAGAGCCAGGCGGCGTTCGTTGGAGGAGCGTAGAGGCCGAGAATTTTGGAGTATTTTGGAGAATATTATGGAGTTTAGGTAGATGGGTGCAGACCCAGTAGTCACTCTGTATGCAAGCATTAGTGACTTGAATTTGATTCTGGAGGCCACGGGGAGCCAGTGGAGGTCACTGAGTAATACTTGTATATGCGCCTTTCTAGTCTTTTCGACCACTCAAAGCGCTTTTACACTACATCTGCATTCACCAGTCATACATATTCATACACTGACGGAACAGCCGCCAGGGGCAATTCGGGGTTCAGTACCTTGCCCAAGGACATTTCGACATGCAACCATTTCGACATGCAACCAGGGGGAGCCGGGGATTGAACAGCCGACCGTCCGATTAACGGCCAACTTGCTCTACCTCCTGAGCCACAGCCGCCCCCCCAATGGAGTGACATGAGTTATTTTGGGCTGATCAAAAACCAGACTGCTGCTGCTTTCTGAACCATTTGTAAGGGTTTCACCGCATAAGCCTGTAAGGAGGGCATTGCAATAGTCGATGCGAGAGATAACCATGGCCTGTACCAGAAGCTGGGTGGCGTATTGAGTGAGGTAGGGCCTGATTTTCCTTATGTTGTATAGAGAAAAGCGGCATGACCGAGAGACAGTAGCAACATGGTCTGAAAAGGACAGCTGGTCATCAATCATGACACTCAAGTATCTCACCACCTTGGTTGGAGTGATGGTTGCGGAGTCAATTTGTAGTTTGATGTTATGGTGGATAGATTGCTTGGCTGGAATGACAAAGAGTTCAGTCTTAGAGAGGTTTAGTTGAAGGTGGCAAGCCTTCATCCATGCGGATATGTCTGATAGACAGTCCGTGATCCGCGCCGAGACAGTGGGATCGCCTGGCAGGAAGGATAGGTAGAGTTGCGTGTCGTCTGCGTAGCAGTGGTAAGAGAAGCCATGCGAGCGAATGATCGGCCCCAGTGAGGTGGTGTAAATTGAGAAGAGAAGGGGCCCAAGCACTGAGCCTTGGGGAACCCCTGTGGAGAGGCAGTGGGAGGAGGATAATTGTCCTTGCCACAAAACATTGTAGGAACGCCCCGAGAGGTAGGATTCGAACCACAGGAGTGCTTTACTCGAGATGCCCATTGCTGAGAGAGCGGATAGCAGGATCCTGTGGTTGACTGTTTCAAAGGCAGCTGATAGGTCAAGCAGGATAAGAACTGAGGATTGGGCTGCAGCTTTAGCTGACCTTAGGGCTTCTGTTACAGACAGAAGAGCCGTTTCAGTAGAGTGGGCACTCTTAAAACCAGACTGATATGGATCTAGGAGGTCATTCCCTGAGAGGAATTCTGAGAAAGGTAGAAGAGACGCTGGTCGATTGGGTCAAGTGAGGGCTTTTTGAGCAAGGGTGTAACCCGAGCCCTTTTGAAAGTGGTCGGGAAGGTTCCTGAAGCCAGAGAAGTATTTATCACATGAGTGATTGTCGGGACCACAGTAGGAGATATGGCTTGGAGGAGATTCGTAGGAATCCGGTCCAGTGGGCATGTAGTTGGACGGCTACGGGTCAAGAGTTCTGATACTTCGCTCTCTGTGAGAGGAGTAAACGAGGAGAGTGAACAACCACTGACCTGGAAGGGCAGGGGAAAAGATGTAGTAGGACTGCTACAATGGTTGAGTTTGAGTGTTTCAAAGAATTAGTTTGAGTTGTGTTATTACTGTTACTGATCTTGATCACATTTAAATGATGGAATGGATTATATTTTGCAGTATAAGAAGTAATCTGAGAGAAGAGCCACCACTGTCAGGCAGGTCAGCGGCACCGGACCTTCTGTTGTTCATTTCTACTGATAGCCAAAAACTAAAGGTAGAAAGGAGAACGCGGGAGAGAGGCTATTGTAAACTCTGTACCAGCAAAAAGCTTTCAACCAGTGATCAATTCCACATCTGATTTGAACGTAATGTTTTGTAACTGCTCTTATTAATAGGCTACATGTGCAGAAAAACAGTAGTTCAAAAGTTGGGATTTACTTGCTTAATTTTTTTATTTCAGCGGGTGGTGTTAAGAAACGTTAGGCCTAGGCTATATGCTTTATAGCCTACTCCTTGCTGCTGTTATGAATATGATATGGTGAAGGGGGTGGTAGTGAAAGCTGTGTTTAGCGCTTTACACTAAATGTCACAGTCACCCATTCACACACATATTCATACAATGATGCGAGTGGCTGTAATGTAAGGTGCCAACTGCTCATCAGAAAGAAACTAACATTCACAAAAATCATTTATACTACACTCTAAGAAATGATTCATGGGGTTAGTAAGTCCAGCGGACTTGTTTTGCCACCACACCAAGCCTGCAACACACAAGACAGAAGTGTGGGAGAAAGCAACTTTGCGTTTCATGACATAAAGGTGGGCTACTTGGTAAGTATTATTTTTGACTTGTTTTATCAGCAATAGCTAACATTAATAACTGCCTACATGTCAAAAAACTGTATTTTCACAACGCTAAAATTTGAATTATTCTCCTAAACTAATTCAGTGTTAAAGATGGTAGAGTTTTAGCTAGCTCCTACTAGTTAAGTCCCAGTTGTTTTTGTGATTTGTTTCACAAAGGCATTGATTGGCATTGAACCTCTTAAGCATTCGTTGTAACACTGCAAAGGTTAGCAAATACGCATTTAGCTTGCTCTTAATTTAAAATAGACAGTCATTTACATTGATGCACGTTTGGTCTGCAACAGCCATTGGGGGTGCCAATTTACATTCATGATTAAACAATATAGGTTACGCCACATATTTCGGTGTGACATTTTTTTTATTCATTTATTTGTTTAAGCTGTAATATTTCAGTGAGGTTTAAACTGATTAATTGAGCCACAGTTTTTGTTTAGTTTTTATTCAGTGGATTCAGCGCTGTGCAAAGGTGGGCTGTAAAGCTGGCACCACGGTTTAGAAACGCCATTGTTGCAACATGTGCGTTTGTCCTGTGTGTGCTAGTTATCTGTAAGTTTGAACATTTGAATCATCTTGTATTATTTTGGAGATTTTTTTTGATTTGGCATTACAACATTCTAAGTAGTTATAATGGCTTTCTTTAAAATGTATTATTTGAAACAGCCCAGGCCTCATCCTTTTGTAATTTTTCAATTGTGATTGAGGGAACAGAAGTCCTGAAAGACCTGGATGTACCCAGAGCTTGTGCCTTTCTAATAGGGCTGATATATGCACTCCAAACACCATATCAAAAGAACTGAAAAAAACTTTTGAAAAGTTTCAAAAGATATTCCTTGAACTGGATGGTCTGAAAGCCAGTCTGAAGGTAATGTAGCCTATCTAAAAAGTAAACTTCTGTCCTAACAATACCACAAGAAAAGGCTGCACCTGTTATATGTTGTGTGTTGTTGAGCAAAATACAGCAGCTGTAATGTGTAGTTGGTACTGGTTACAATAAAGTTTGTTGAAACTACAATTGCTATGTGTAATTTATTCTGACTTAAGTGAAATAAGTTGATTATACTCTAAAAAATTAAGGTAACATGTTGCATTGACATTTCTGAGTAGATTGAAAGTAAAACAAAGAAGTTTGAATAACTTAAAATGTAATATTCCGACCACTTAATAACACCAAATCCTTATCAATAAAATTAAGTTGGTTCAACTTAATTAAGCTATGTAGATGACAAAGCAAATCATGTTGGTTATTAAACTAATTGAGTTAGTCTAACTATAAAAGACTCATGAGACATACTCAAAAATGGCTTGAGTTGGAATTACTTAAAAGATCAATGCAAATTGATACCTTAATGTTTTTAAGTAGAGCCAGTGCATTATTTTTTAGAGTGTAGTTTTTTTACGTACTGGGTATCTACCATATTCTGTTATTGTGGTGTACAGTATGGCTTACTGTGCAATAATCAATTGTTTGGGAGGAACTTTTATTGTAAAATATATTGTAAACAATTTTACTACTGGGCACCTTCGCAAGCGTCCACCATCGACATTTTAAGAAGAAGTGAATGGCAGCAGAGACTGACTTCCATGGAGCTGTTGTTAAGAGATGCTATAGAGCTGTTTAGAGAGAGATTTTTGCCCACTTAAAACTATTTCATTTTGAGACACTTTTATCACTTCCTGCAGCTCACTTATTCAGGATGGAGCACTCATCCCTGTTGCAGACCCACTGAGGCCAAGAAGACATTTGGAGTTTTGGTTAAAAAATTTATTGCAGCTTTAAAGCTTGGCAACAAAGTTGCCAGACTTTGACGCTCATTGGCCCAGAGAGGTTGAAAAGCTCTGCCACACAGTATGGTTAAAGGGTGTATTCACCCAAATAACAAATTTTTACTTACCCCCAGTGGTATTTAGCCATGCAGATATTTGTTTTTGTTTGTACACATTCCACGTCTTTCTGAGATTTCTGCCTCCACCTCAACACAATGGAAATTAATGGGATTTAGTTTGTGGAGCTCACAACACTGAAAAGTTACATAAGTAAATAAGTTAAATTATTCAGCAATGTCTGTCTTTCCAACAAACACGGCCAAGGTTGGGAATTTCATGACAGTAGAATTTGTTGTCGGTTTGTTACATCATTTTAGAGTTTCCAAATTTAGATATTTCAGTGAAAGCAGAACATTTCCATTGAGTCTGACTCATTAGGTATGTGTTTCTTTAGTTTTTGAAAACACTTCCTCTGCCTATTCTAGCTTGCTTTCGAGTAGCAGAATGATCTCAAGGTCTCATGGCAGCATTCCTGGCTCCTCCTCCCTCACACTGGGATCAGGGAGGAGGAGGATGCTTGTCCTGCTTCACTTGCCATCATTAGGGAGGAGAAGCACTGACCAAGCTATCAGCCAGAAGCCAGCCTGGATGGGAGTCACTCAGAGAAACAAAGGAATGCACCGTTACAGCTTCAAAGAGAGGGGAGAGGCGGCAGAGACAGGGAGGGGGAGCAGTGAAAAGTGATGTTTTTAAAAAGGAGGGGGGATGTGGAGGCTGTTCAACAGTACAAATAAGCAATGTTTTATTATTTCTTTGAAGGCAGTTCATTAGTTCTGACTTGTTTGTTGTTACTATTTTGAGAGCAATTGTTGCTGGTATATTTCCTTTCTTTCTTTATTTTTATTAGCAAAGAAATATATTTTATTTTGAACAAATTTCAACAATACCCTTCACTCCTTTCATCCTTGATGGATGGAGGTTTTCTTGTCTTCAGGGACTGTTGCATATCTGACCTTTACATAAATGACAAATTTGCTTCTTTTTCCAAATTACCAATAAAAAAAATCTTTATTGCTTTAATGCCTTTTCTTCTGGGGTAAACATCTTGGAGATGCATGCATGTCTGACTAGAGTGCTGACTACCACATGAAATTTTGGAATGAGGGACTATATACAGTATATCACCATTATGTGATTTTCTAGGATACATGAGAGATAAAACCAGATGCGTAGTTGGCAATCTTTGGTGATTCAAAGAGTTTTTGTATATATTGTCACCAAAGAGCATTAATGCTGGCATGTTTTTTCCAAAATAAAAAAACATTTTTCCAGGGTTATTCATTTCCTTTGTGTTTTATTTTCCTTGAACACTTTTTAAGACATATACACACCAACTTTGAATCCAATTAAAGTGGAATTTCCTACTATATACACACAATTACAGTGTAACTATCCATTTGGATTGGAAGTATACATCTTACTTTACAGACAAACCATAAAATCCCCCACACAGAAAAGTGTTCTGAGTACAAATGAATAAGTTTTATTCCAAAATGAGATATTCCCTTTCAGAAAACAGGGGAACTACTTAAAAACCACAGGCAACCCAGAAACAGCAAATTTTAAATGATGTTTAGATGAGTGCTAGTAGGTGAATTACAGTACAAATCCTGGGTTGATCCGTTAGTATCACTCACAAACTGAATCCTGTCTTTTAACAACTCTAGTTAATGATTGTTATTTCCTAAAGTGAATATAAAATATTTTGGAATAGAACTCGTTATGTACTGATCTCTGTGCTGTACATGGTACAGCTTTAGTAAAGACAGCTCCAGTGTAAAAATCACTACCATTCTGTACATAGCTGGGATATCTATCTGCCCTGTATATGTCCTGTTAAGTCACCGCACTGTCTAACATTGTTTGTCTGTACAATATCATAATGCTTTTAACAACATTTGAATATGTGAGCACTGCTCACAGCGATGTTTCTGTCAGTGAACTCTTCTTTGAATCATTTGAAGTACAGTCTACACAAAGGCTTTAATCTGTCTCAACACAGAATATAAAAACAGACCACAGGATTCTTGTGTTTCATGGATGCAGGAGAACATAAAGGCACATACTATCATCTCATTATGCACGTACATTACATTCCCTGCAGCTGTTTTTATAGGAACATTAAGTGATTTAATTAAACATCATAGGTTGCCGGTAGGAACAACAACAACCTCGTACTCAGTGAGAGAAGCAGCAGTGTGCTGGGAGGTCAGGTTAGAATATCCTGTATAACCATTATTTCTATTGTCACTTCAAAACATAGACATAACTCATACGACTAAACTATAGTCATATAGCTATCTGCAATCAATCAGTCAATCCACATATAATAAATGAAGTCTGGGGTGAGTCGATGTAGAGAAGAGGCCTTCACAGGTCCACTAAGCCCGGAGGAACCGAGACCGGTACATAGCTGGGGAACTTATCTCCCCTGTATATGTTCTGTTATTAAGTCACAGCACTGTATAACACTGTTTGACTGTACAATACCGTAATGCTTGTAATAATAACATTTGAATATTTGAGCAAGTCTACAGTGATGTTTCTGTCAGTGTCAGACCAGGTCCATTATACTCGGGCTGGGAGGGTTCTAATTTTGCTGCTGCTGGTCTCAGGCCAGTGTCCATGTCTAATATTGAAGTGGATCTGAATGAATCTGAGGGTACTATCAGCTCTACTCACAATCACCACTGAAAAAAATATTTGAGGAAATCAGTGCACGTGGGACCGGGTGTCTCTTTTTCAAAAATGTATGCATGTACTTCAGATTTGGGTAGGTTTTTCACAGGGCTGTTTCTGAAGACCTTGGAAGACTTGGAGCGCAGATGCTGGAGGGCTTCTTATATGTTCTTAGGGGGCGCTGACCTCAAGCAGATCCGGCCCCTTTATGCTTCACTAATACACATGTCAGGCGTATGTGGACACCTGAACATTATATCTAACTGCCAAATATCTCATTCCAAAACCATGGACATTAATGTGCTGCTATAACAGCCTCCACTCTCCTGCTTTCAGTCTTTCCTCCAGATGTTTCAACCTGGATCCAGGGATTATCTCCCATTCAGCAAGAGCATTAGTGAGGTGACCAATGATGTTGAGTGATAAGGTCTGGCCCACAGTCAGCATTCCAGCTCATCCCACAGGTATTGGATGGGGTTAAGGTCAGGGCTCTCTGCAAATTGAAAACCATTTCCCCCCACAGGAAGGGGGAAATACACAAACTGACACAAAGGTGGAAGCACAATGTCTAAAATGTCATTGTATGCTGTGAAATTAAGACTTCATTGGAAACTAATGGGGCTTAGACCAAATGATGTAATACACCCAAAAGTGACATACAGTACTTTTGGCCATATAGTTAATCTAATCTGTGCCACATGTGCACAATATTGGGGAAGTTGCACAAGGTCAAATGAAATAAAGTCAAAGTAAACTTTGAAATCTAGAAAGTAATTTTCATTGGTGCCATCCATTCATCCATTATGTATAACCTCTTATACTTTGAAGGGTTGCAAGGAGCAGCAGGGAGGCAGGTCACCAGTTCATCACAGGACACATAGAGAAAAAACAGCCATTCATACTCACATTCACAGGGTTACTTCAGAGTCACTAATTAACTTTCTGATTCAGCAAAGTAGAACATGAGCATGAACATGAACTTCAACTGATTTTGTAACGGCTGCTTGCATTTTTTTTGACAGACAAAAAAAAATTATAATCACAAAGAGAGAAAAAAAGGAGAAATCAGGTGGCAAAACCCATTATGGCAGAAGAGCTGAGGTCATGCAGGATTAGCGTTACCAAGGGACCGCTAACAAGATAAAGCCAAGATATAAATTAGTGTCTGTCTCCAAAAAAGTCTCTTCACAGACACCCTCTTGTAATGTAATACTACTACAAGAAGTATGTTGGTGAAGGTATACTTATTCAAATACAACTCTAATTAGAAATAATTTGTTTCAAATGTATATTCTCCTACACATTCCTCTTTCCACTGTCATGCAAAACAAGATCAGCAGTGCGATGTGCAGAAGGAGGTTTTGAATGTTTTGCTTTGCTAAACCATAAATGAGGAATTACTTGCCCTTACAAGACCGTTTAGAGTGCATCGGAGAATTTCAGTTTCAATGATTTTCAGCCTGTGTGAATACATTTCTTAATATCCACAGATTTTTGGACTTTTCTTTAGTACAGGTGGTCCTCATATGACTTTTGGTCCCATGCGAGTTAAGCTTGAGATTGTCCTCAAGACCTAACTCTTAAATGGGATGTCCAGGGTCAGTGCATCCTTTGGCCACACTCTCCCCATCGGGACAGCCTGAGTTGTCAGGAGACTGTCTTTCTCCGCCTCTGGTCTTTAGCTGTACACCTCTGAGGCTTCACCCTCAATAGTTTTGTCCAGTTGGAGGATCAGTCTTTGAATTATCCTCCATCAGTTTCTTGTAGGGCAGGAGGACCCAGCAGTGTGACACTGCAGAGACTATGTTCTCATCACCCTGTACATAGATAGATCCACTGGAAGTAAGGCTGTGAGGCATGGCTGCAGGCCTCAGATCAGCCTCTCCTCTGGGGGCACTTTGAGGACACTGCCCATCTCAAGCCTGGCACCAGCCACCTCCTGTGAGCTAGGGCTGTACATGCCCTCTGACTGACGTTTCTTCCGTGCTGTCATGATAAGGAAAAACACCACCAGTATGGCCAGTAACACGCACAGTGTGGTTAGGGGGATGGTCACTGCCAGCCAGGGAACTCGCTCCTTATGCTCCTCTTTCTGCAAGAGTATAGAAAGAGTGTATGTATAAATGACCATTCCTGTGTTGGTACCACTTTTTAATATGGCATATGTTTTATAGATATGTTATTAGCAACACTTAGGTTGGAGAAATCCTTTTGAGTAGTGTTTATTCTCCAACAATCCATTTATTAACAACATATTAACATTTCACACAAACTCCTTTTGTAATAAGTCAGTTATAAAAGTTGTTAATACATTGTTTTTACAATAATCGATCACTTTTTAAAAAGCGTCAGAGACAAACTTCATTGGAGAGGTGCTGGCAGTGAAACTTAAGAGCTAAAAGACAAGAGGCAAGAGTCATCTTTAGGAAGCCCAAGTTATATTTAAGTAAAAATCAAATGGGAAAAGGAGTTCCATAAGTTAGGACCCCTTTATCTGATTGAAAATCAGGATCAATAAACACCAACCAAAGGTATTTTTACTCAACATGGCAACCCAAAAGTTATTTTTATGTTTGTCTAATAACAGCTCTATAAGTCATCTGTAAATATTTCTTAACATTGATAAAGCCATTAGCTATATCTTATACACCTGTTATAAAGGGCACCTTATCAGAAAGTGGTACGCTGTTTTATCTGATTGTTTATTGCTGTTGTCAGGGAAACCTTAATTACTATAATTCACATTTCTAGATCATGGCTTTTGTGGCAGCTAACAGGAACCTGAATCCCATCACTCATATTCAGGTTCTAATTGAGCACATGTGCTGTGAAAGTGAATGAACTCAAAGCCAGTGTCAGTGAAAGGATCTGTCCGTCACTTACATTGCTCTCACAGAGTGTGCCGCTGAAACCCGGCACACACACACACTGGAAGTGGTTGAGTCTGTCCAGACAGGTGGCACCGTTGAGACAAGGGCTGGATTCACACTCATCTATTTCTGTCTCACACCTGAAACACATCAGCAGGGTTTTAACAGAATGCTGAGTGACAGAGAAGTACCTCACATACACACACACACACACACTCTCCTGACCTTTACACTTGGATATGGTTTAGACACACTTTCTCATGAGCAGCAGGTGTGTGCTGAGGAATGTGCAGTGTGCTGCTCTCACCTGGCACCAGTGTATCCTGGCTTGCAGGTGCAGTTGCCTCCGAAGTCACCTCCAATACAAACCCCGCCATTAAGACACTCTATGTTTGCATCGCATGCCACGGGAGGGAAACGCCACCTATTTCACACACAAACATACTCATTTCACTCTAATCATTTTGTTGTCATACAATTAGGTGACCTTAAATTATGACCAGAAAGCAGCTGGGGTGAAATTAAAAGCTTCACAATTAATCCCACAATCATATCACAGTTATTTGAACTTGAGAGTTGTGTATTTGACACTAATAGTGGCTTGTGCGACATCAAATCAGGTACTCAACTGTCCCACCAGTCATAACCGTTTCATTGCACAATCAACCTGCTAGTCTAATTTTATAACAACTTTTGTGTAAACGTATATTGTTTGGCTGCATGCTGATATGGCATTGTTATGATTAATGTAGTTTAATCTATATTTTTTTAGCAATAAAACAACTTTACCAAATTTAACACGGTACACAGGGATTGGATTAAGTGCCTTGAGACAATAACTGCCCACAGCATCTTCCACCACTTAGCCAGACCAGTCGGGCGAAATATCATAGCACGTGGCACGATCGCTCCATGGAAGAGAGGGAAGAGCTAAGATAACCCAGCTTGGACCTAAGGCTATACCACTTCCTAGTCTACTCCGGGCTAATGTCATAGACTCAGGCTAACTCAGCAACAAAAAATCAGAGACTGTTGTGCCCTCATCTTTACTGAGACCTGGCTGCACCACAACATCCCGGATTGAGCTATTACACTTGAAGGGTGACTGTGATCAGGAGAGACTGGAGAGAGACCTCAACACCAACATCACCAAAGATATGTGACGAGCAATCCAGACCGTCACAGGCAATACAAGCAGGAGTGCCCCACCATGTGTGAGGCCACATTGCTAGATCAGCTTAAACCTATGACCCCCACAACCTGCTGGCAGGTTTGAAATTGTCAGATTTTCATCATTGTACAACCCTGTGTTAAAAAAGGTGTTTTCAGCCTACCTGTTATTACACTGCAGCTTAATCATGTCATGAATATGAGCAACAGCTGAAACTGTAGAGAAACAGAAAAGTCTGTACTCACTGGCAGCGCTTGCCGACGTAGCCAGGATGACATGAACATGTGTGAGCTCCCACTGTTTCCACGCATGTTCCTCCGTTCACACAGGTGAACTCCAGACAGTTATCAACCTCGTCCTGACAGTCTTTCCCTGCGTACCCAGGCTCGCAGTCACACTGGTAGTCTGCCAGAAGGTCTTTACATGTACCGTAGACACAGGGACCTGAAGAACACTCATTTATCTCAGTCTCACACAGTTCCCCCTCCCATCCTGCGCTGCAGCTGCAGTTAAACTCATTAAACTGGTCCTGACATACACCCTGGTTGAGGCAGGGCTGGGACTCGCAAATCGGTACACCTTGGCATCCTATGATTGGCTCGTGCCCTCCCAGTCTGGAGAATCGGCTCATCTGAGGGGGGTCTGGTACATTTATGAGTGGCAGGTAGACTCCACCCACTCTCACCTCCCCTAAACATCCTGTGTATTTCTCCGCCAACCAGATCTTGGTGTCATTAAGGAAGTTGAGGTTGCCGCCAACGCCAAAGCTGCCACCAACTCTCTGCCCATCCACAGTGAGGCACCAGCGGGATGTTAACTGCGTGGGATCGAGCATGGTCAGCTGGATTTGATGCCATGCTCCGTCCGCAATGACCCTTTCACTTGTGAAGGCCAGCAGCTCTGAGCTCGCCCCGCTATCCAGTTTGACCAGCAGGGAGGAGTTGAGCAGACCCAGGCAGAAGACCTCTGCTCTGCTGGCGGCCCGTAACAATATCCCGTTTGTGTCCCTCGTCCGTATATTCATGGTGATGTTGGTTACAGGGTTCAGCAGGGAGCTGTTGGCAACATACTGGAGAGCATTGTCCTGAAAAATGGCTTCAGTTAAACCTGTGGGAGGAGAAGATCATGTGAGCAGTTTGAAGATTTACTGAAATCAAGTTACATGCTGATTCAAAACATAGTGTGTTTTCCCATTAATGCATGTTACTAGCACAAAATCTTCCCTCTCCCATAGTTTTGTGCTTTCTTGTCTCTCTCCTCTCTACTTCTGTCAAAGCTGTAGAGTGTGGATCTATAATTGCAAGTCACCTACTGCACCCACCCACTGCACTGCTCATCACCCGCTGCCAAAGCTGTTATTATTGTTATTTTTTATCATTATCATTATTACTGCTATAATTGTAATTGTAACTATTAATATCTTTTTGATATTTGTATTATTATCACTACCGTTACTGTAATTTTATTTTACATCACTATGTGGAACTTGCATTGTGTTAGTTACTGTGTGTTCTCATTCTCCCTGCTCTATATGAAAAGTGCAATGAGATAACTTCAGTTATGAATTGGCGCAATATAAATGAAATTTAATTAAATTATTGTTACTTGATCAGTGTATTGATTGAAAAACCACAAACTGGTCTGCTGTCCCTGAAAGCAAAACTTTTTTTTAGTATCTTAACTAGTCCTCGGTATAAGGTTCAGATATGTATATATATATAAACTGTTGTTGCTGGAATGGTACAGTACAAGGTACTAGATAGTTTATTAGTCATTATACAGCACAAGGTTGCATAACGAAACGAATTGTGTAGTTCCTTCATGCTACACACACAACATCTTAAGTGTAGGGCTATATTAAAATATGGTAACATTTATAAAATAAAATAAAACAGTATATACAGTTATTTACATAGGCTACTCATATACACCCCAAACATTCCACAGTGGATTTTTTGAATTTGCATCTGGGGTGAAAGTAAACAACAGCAACCAGATGATAACATGAAAGTTTCATCTTCACAATAAACAGTAGAGCTCTCGTGCATTCTTAAAGTATTAAAATCCAGCAAATCAACTTGAAGCCACTGTTGTAGCTACTCACCATTTACTTTAGTTTTCTCATATGGTATCAGTATGATAATTTTAAAGGGACAGCTTGAATTGCATAGAAGTGTATCCACTCACTTTTACTGCAGCTTATTATTGCAGCTCCGATTCAGAGATTCTTAAAATACTACAGATTTGTTTACCAGTTGGCATTCACAGCTGGTAATTCATTAGTTATGCATAAACAATGTCAGCAGAATATTCATAGTAAACCCATATCTGGATTGCCACACTCATTTGAGAAGGAACAATGCCTCAATGCAAGTAGGCCTATTAATACCTTATGCCTTGATTAACAAATAGTAAACATGATTGGTAGCTTCTCTATATGCTTTGTGTTTTCAGTATCACATTTCCCATGAGTCTCTGTTGCTCCCTGTTACTGCTCCTTGAAAAAAGCATCAACCATATATTTGTTGTTTCTGTATTTCTGTATGTTGTTGGGTAATCTTTCTTCTCAGACCATCTTGCAGTCAGATTCTTAAGGTCACAGATTTGCTTCCCTCTCTTTTACTATGTTAGGGAGTTTTTCCTTTGATGTCAGTGAGGGCCTAAGATTAGCAGGTTTCCCTTACCATCTGATGTTAAATGGTTCTTTACAAGACTGTAAGTCTAATTAAGAAATTAAGAGGGTGATAATCACTGCCAATCAATTACTCACACTCATAACCATCCTGTAGGTCCGCACAGGGCACTGCTTCAAGACAAGGGTTGTCGACGCACCACAAGCGTGTCTCACACAGTCGGCCTGAGTAGTTAATGGAACAGTTGCACTTGAAGTCATTCCAGGTGACCTGACACTGTCCGCCATTGAAACAGGGCTCATCCTATGCACAGACAAACACAGATGGATGGATTAGAAGATCACTTGTAAAGTCTCTCACCTGATGCGACTGCTAATGTAAAAGCTGCAGAGAGGACTCAGCTGTAACTTACAGATCAAGAGGATTCACAACCAGATCAGTGTTAATAGAGTTGAGGCCAAACAGTACAGCCCAGCTATCACACAGCACTGCAAGGCGCTAAAACCATTAGCATGGGTTCAGTGTTTAGAGCCAAACACTCGCAGATAATAATAGCATTTCTTTGGGACATTTCAGTAAAACTGAATTGTCAGACATATTTGTCAATCTCTGATATGTTAGACGTCATGCATTCTGCTTAATTACATAATGTAGCATGCTATCTTGACTCTAGAGATGGCAATGTTGGTTGGTCAGTGTTTCTGTCCACAACTTTGGTCCAAATTAAAAGTTCTCAAAAAGTATTTGATGGGCTGTAATTCCATTTGGCACAGACTCCATAGAATGAATTCTAATGATGTTGGTGATCCTCTGACTTTACATATGGCGCCACCAACAGCTCAAATCTTCCACTCCTCTAACACATGTTCACGACATTGTTCATGACAGGATACAGTAAAGGACCAAATCCCTAAGAAGTTATAGTTATTGTTGTAGTGCTTGTAGGATCAGTAGTAGTAGCAGAAGCAGTAGTAGCAGAAAAATGTGCTGAATAGAAATAGAAAACACTGAGGTGGATGGCTGAGCAGTAGTAGAAATAGTAGTAGCAGTAGTGAAAATATGTAGTGTTCTAGCTTACTGGGTTCAAAAGACGCCTGACCTAAATTTTATTGGATTACTATAGGAACTTATGCAATATTTTTTCTGTAAAAATAATCTTAACTGCTCTAAACTACAAAAAGATCATTCATATGTGTCAGTCTGATATTAGATTTTTTTAACCTAATATCAGTTCAGCACATTTCCCATGATCATACATTTTGTCCACGCTGTAGTTTAAGTGATGATCATACAGCAGACTATATATTCTTTTACCTTGCATGTGTCATCACTTTGGCATCCTGGCAGCATGTTCTCCTCTGTGCTTGCCTGGTAAACTTCCACATCCTCTTCATGATCCTCAGTGGCCAGATGCTTGTGGTCCAGCCGAATGTCCTGCAGGCAGCCCTTGAAGATTCCTCCCCAGGCGTTTATGCTCTTGCCTGCTGGGAGTCCTCCGACATATGCCACATCCCCTGCCTCTACACTCACATTCCCTAAGGCGCGATGATTGCCTGCTTTGGGGAAGACTACATGGCCATAGTGTACCTCTACAGTCACCAAATTATTGTTGCCATCAGTGACAAACATAGCCTCAGACAGCAGTGTGGTGTGAGGGCTGTAGATAGCAACAGTTCCCTCCTTCAGATAGATTGTCAGGTAGGGATTTCCTTCTCGACGGAGCTGTAGGAGCAGACCGTTGTGTTTGAGGGATCGCATTAAAAAGGAGATGGTGAAGTTGTCTCCATGGTTTTCCGAGATGTTGAAGACAGCGTAGCTGGTGGTGTTCTCATGACCGAAGGTCCAGGACAGATACTCTGTGGTGGGGGTGAGAAGCACAAAGTTATCAGTATCACAAACAGAGAACTGTCTTTTACTGGAGGTTAAACCTCCTCCTCTCTAGTGCTGTAAGCTCATTACACATCTCCACCCTAGTAAAGAAAGCTCAGAACCAACTGTATTTCTTAAAGAGGACCTATTATGGTCATTTCCAGCTCAATGTTTTGATTCTGGGACTCCATAGAGTAGCTTTGCATGATTCAGAGATAAATCCTTATGGATCTTGGCCCTTATACTGGCCTTCATGCAGGCCCTCAGTTCATTCTGTCTCTAACAAACCATTTTAGCTCCTGTCTCTTTAAGGTCCCCTTTCCTAAAAGCCCACTTTGTCCCAATGGGCCTACTTCATGGAAGCTTCCCCAGTGCTTGTGAGCTGCTGTTTCTTTATACACCCAATGCTGTTGGCTGTTGGCATTCCATTTACTTTGGAAATCAGAAGTTGGAGCTGGGAATGACACCAAAGTTGAATGAAAAAAATTTATATGGGACACAAATACACAGAAATGCTAATAAACAGTATAAACTACAGCTTTCACTGTTGATACATGAAGCAGCCATCTGGGATCACAAAGTCGGGGGTAGTCAGCTCTCCCGACTTTTCGAGTTGGAAATCCAACTTAAGGGCCCGTTCCAGTTAAAATTTCCAACTGAGAACTTGGAAATTTTGACTTCCCAGTACAACTGGAACGCAGCATGTGATCCTACAGCTTGACAGCAATGGCATAGTGTAACTTAGCTTGGAAAACTGCGACATGGGGCTAAATTGGAAGAATTTACTGTTTATCAGACCAGCTGTGTGTTTCTGGCCAGGCCTCACTGATTTTTGTACAAAAACACACAACATTTATAACTTTATTCACTGAGTGGTTGTGAAACTGGATCATATTGTATGGAGAGAAAACTTTCACAGATAATTTTAAATTAAAGTGCTATTGTAGCTGTCACTGGCTAGTTATCACAGTTCGTTGTGCAGCTAGTGGTCCTTTTAGCTCAGCTAACTGCCCCTACTGGGAGCTCAGAGCCCCAAGTGAGTGTTGCTACAAGCTCCCAGTTAGCTAGCTAATTTGATTGCCCTGCTGCACAGCTAAATGAGCTAACAGTAGTTATGGTTAGTAAACATTAGCGGTAACTTTGGCAAATAAAGCTATCCGTCCATCAAGGAACTGACTTTCCTTCACAACTGAAAAAGAACTTTCCCCACTGAACAACCTCCAAAAACTTAACTTAAAGAGTAGTTCTGAGCAGAGTAGTCTAGCATAGCTAGACATATCTCCACACTTCTGAGGCAAGTTGATGTCAGATGGCTATGAAAGTATAAATAAACACTGGAAATCAGAGCAGTCTGAAGCCTGCTTTTTGCTCACGGGGACTGTGACATTGTGTGTCATCACATTCTTTTTTACATTCTGTACGTTTACCTCATTATTTGAAACTTTGGCCACATTTAATATGAACATACAACATTTTTTTTCAGAGAAAATAAGGAAAAGCAGAATAGGTGTCTGTTAAGAAAGTGAAATTCTCGTGGCAAGTTCTTCTTAGCTTTACAGAGGAGCAATAGAAAGTAACCTTATAGCTTGAATCTTCAACACACTAGTATTATGCTATGCCTATGCCTTTTTTTAGTTTTCTTTAAATGAATGATCAGTTTCAGTCAGCAGGTACTACTTAGCCTGTGGAACTCTGGAAAAGCATTTTCAAGACATACGCTATGTCTTAAAGCACTTTGAATTGCCTTACTGTTGAAAGAAACTATATAAATAAACTTGCCTTGCCTCTTTATTTGCAAGAGCTGATTTGAGAATGACAAGAAACACAGAGATGTAAACACTATTGAGACTAGAAGGCATAGTTTTTGTATTCTCACATTTACATTTACATGGGGTATTTATATGTTTTTTTTTTAATTTTGTAACAAACTGACAAATTTGGTGGTAGAGGAAGTAAAACAGCTCAGACTTTAATACATCCAGTGTTCATTGTGCTCATTAGGAGGGAGTTTAGATATTGTTCATACATTTAGATTTGTCACACACTCACCAAAAACAGCTTTGAGTTTGTGCTTTGAGTGGGATACAAATGTGTGATTGTCTTAAGTATGGCTATAGCGTAAGAATTCCACCAACAGAAGAATAACAACAGTTAATAGTTTTAGAGACCCTCACTTTGAGAAGCTTTGATTATTACACAAAAAGAAATCCTACAAGTCATGCTGTAAGTACTCTTACCTTTCTCACAGCTTTCACCATAGTATGGCCGATTACACAGACAGCTGGCACGAACCCACATGTCCACACACTGACCACGTTGCATGCATGGATTTTCCTGACACCAGTCTTTTTTGCCGCATCCCATTTCCAAACCCTGGTTCTCCTCTCTGATGAGATCCTGAGGTAGAAGCAGCTTATGGTCAACTTGAAGGTCTTCCATGCAGCCAATGAATCCCCTTCTGCTGGACGTATGGGCTAAATATTCCTCCGGTGCCCCTCCAACATACAGTTGTTGCAAGGAGCTGGGTTGGAGGAAGATCAAATAGTTGTAGCCCTCGTTCTTCACCTGGCACTCGTCCTCACAGCCGGGTCCTTTTACAACTAGAACCAGCCTCTCATCCATGGTCACGGTGACCTGGTGCCATTGCCCGTCATTGACCGGGCCAGAGTAAATTACCTGCAGTACTTTCCCTGACTTCACCCTGGCCTGAAGGCAGCCTCCAACAAGCTCCAGTGAGATGAAGCGCTCCATAGTGCCCCGGTAGTACAACACCATGTCTGGCAGAGTGCTCTTGAATCGGAGCTGCATGTGGAGCCCATGGTTATGGTCTTTAGTTTCACGTTTGGTCCTGTTTTTGGAAATGGGCAGCTGCATGTGGACGTAGCCCTCGGAGTTGAAGGAGAAGGTGGTGGAGGTGTTGCAGTGTTCTCCAGTCCAGCCAGGCAGACACAGGCAGGTGTAGCTGTGCTCTCCATCATCAGTCAGCACAGGGATGCACTCTGCTTCGTGTTGACACTGGTGCTGTTGGCAGCCGACCAGAAGGACATCACAGTCTCGCCCGCCCCATGGCTCCTGGCCAGGCTCTGGCACAGGGCAGTGACACCTATAGGAGTTGGCAGCATTTTCGCACGTGGCGCCATTCTGGCAGGGATTGCTGTCACACTCGTTGATATCCACCTCACAGTGTATGCCTGCAAGGAGAGATATTCACGTTTAGTGTACTACACACTGATTTAACTTCTCCTTAGCAGCCAAAACACATTCTTCACATGGATTACAATGTAAGTCATATTTAATCTAATAACTTAACCACATAAATCTGGTTAATTAATTAAACAACAATGGGACTGTACTGGGAGCCTAGGAAGTCAAAAGGCAGTAAATGACTTAGACACAGTTAAGCATGTTCCCATACAGATGAACAGGCAGGTTTGGTTGAGGCATCTGTGTCTTTTGCAGATGAGGAAATGATTGGAGGAAATAGTCAATAATAATAATTATAATAATAATAATAATAATAATTACATTTGCATATATTTCCTTAGCACAATTAAACCAGTGTCTGCCATACTCACTGTATCAGATAGACATTAAAATATTGCACTGTATGCTCGTCAGACATACTTGTGCCGCACACATACACACACCCTGTGCCAGAATTACAGTCAATCTGCCTGGATTCAGTAGTCAGAGCTGCCTCATCAAACCAAATTCAGCAGTAAGCCCTGACAGCAGCAGTCAACTTGCATTAACATAGTCCTTTAGTATACTCTACACCCAAGGAAGCCTAAAGCTGTTTGTCCTCTCTGTGCCAAGACTCCACCCTTATACACAAGCTCGCAACTTTCATCTTTGTTAATGTAGCATTAAAGTATTGTACCATACTGTACCTGTCAGCCACCAGTGCCCACAGCAGCACCACAGCAGCAGCAGCATCAACCTGCTTCCCCCCATGATCCACCGAGCCAACACACTCCTCACACCGCTGGATGACAGAAGTAACACAACCAGGTTCTCTCTCTCTCTCTCTCTCTCTCTCTCTCTCTTTAGCTTACAAAGCAGAAGTGCCTCCACTCCTCCACTCTGTACCAGCCCGGACTGATTACTAGCCAGCCCTTCCCACCTTTTCTTCTCCTCCCTCTCTTTTTCCCTCCACCATCCTACACTGAATCCTTTCCTTCCCTCCCTCACACCCCCTGCTTCTCTCCTGTCTACAACCCAGCCCTAGCAGAGTGGTAAGCCTCCAGCCTCCAGCTGGCTCCTGTCAGTGTTTGACAAGAGGAATGCAGTGCTGCAGTCCCCTCCCTGCTCCGTGTGCTGCCCTGTGGATGCCCACTAGCGGCAAGAGCTGCTAGAACAAACTCACAGGAAGTGCTGCAGGTTCAAGGCTTCAGGTGGGCCAGACCTGAGCATTACCGGACAGATACATAGAACCCATATTGTTGTTTTTGTTTGCATATCAGCTAGTCACTCTCATCCACCACTGTGTTTAATAATATCACATTAGAATTCTTGCCTATAGGAAGACTTGAACTTGAACTAATTCAAAGACAATTTAATTAGACTCAACACTAGTATGTCATAGTATGATCTGGTATTACTAGCAGTGACTTAGAAAGAAGATTAGTGGCAGACTCAAATAGTGGCAGACTCAAAGGTTATAACTTTGGAATTGTATTGCAAATAGTCAATAATGACATCTTAGATCAAACTCGATTGTCTGAATTCCAATTTGGCATTAAATTAAATTTTATTATCATTTTATAGAGCATGTTTCAAGCAATAAGCGCTTTCAAAGTTTCAGCTGTTAGGTAAAGCCTTTCTATAAAAGTACGTTTTTAGACGAGATTTAAGGCACCAAAATAGTCAGCTGATCTGATGCTCAGTGGAAGGCCGTCCCCGAGCTGAGGAGCCAATACTGCAAGGGCTCATTCACCCTTTGTTACTGAAGGACAGAAGTGATCTAATTTTTGAGACATTCCTCAGTTAATAAAAAAACGACTGGACTACTTTCTTTACATGTTGCTCCACGCTCAAGTTGCTGTCCAAAGTATTTTTGTAGCTGACTTTTGTTGGGAGTCAGTTGGCCACAAAATGGCTGTATTTGTTCTGAGCCATGTTCTTTATATGTTATGTAGGCAGTGTATGTAGTGAAGTTAAAAAAAAAAAAAAGTAAAACAAAAAACAAAATATAGGTCGCTTCGAGTAAGATGTGCATGTTTTAGTATTTCCTGGCAGTCTACATTTACTTAGACTGTGAAAGTTTGGACTGCAGCATAAAATGCACTTTACTGGAGTTGATGAAGTAAACATTTGTATGGATCTGCGGTGAGATTTATGCCTGATCAGAAGTGTTTTCATTTAGTTTCAGTTTTTTACCTCCGGTGAAGAGCAGTGCACTTGTCTCATTCAGCACAGTCCCAAACAGGGTCTGCGTCAGTCAGACTGTTTAAATATTATGACTTTATTCTTATTAAATCACAACTTTATTCTCATACTTACTAGCCTATGACTTTTTTTCAAAATATCATGATGCAGAAAAGGTAGAAATTGGTACAGAAAAATTCACGAGAATCCAGGAAAGGAAGTGTTAAATGCTCAAATGTTTCCCCCAGACTCCCACTTAATATGTGTCCCCACAATGTTGAAATGAAACCTACGCTGTTGGATACAGCTGTGTTATGTCTGAATGATGTGTTCTCTTCATTTCAAACAACAGTTGTCCAACTTATTCACTTCTTCAAAAATGTCAGCACTCACATTATTCCCACAGTATTCTGTGATATTAATGTTGTTTTAAAGGGGGTTTTCACCTAACCCTTCAAAAGAAACACATTTACAAATGTAATTCTGAAACACCCTGCAAATGTATCAGCAATTATGGGATTTATACATTGGCATGAAAACAGTTAAAAGTCGTGACGTGATGAAGACACAGTGTAAATGCACAGATTTGTAAATTGGGACCAAACAAAAAACTATAACCCAAATATTTCAAATGCATCAGCCTTAAAAAACTCATTAAAAGTCTGGCTCCTAACTCTAAGCGTGGTCAAGTGCAATAAGAAGGGAACAGGAGGGGTTCATCTCTACCGGCTTAACAGCCAGTTACAGTGATGACCACCTCATGCATGTGGAAAGTCAACCTCTTACACACTTGTTATACAAAGTTAACAGGGTCATATGTTTGAGCCATATGGAGTTTCCTCTATCTTTGCTTGCTGTTGCACAATAGTGACATGTTTACAGTGCAGCATACCCGAAGTATGCAGTGCAGATTGTTTTGAAAATGCCCATTGTTTTGCTTACTATGTTGTATTATCTGTTTTTCATCAGGCTTTAATTAGGCTCATAAGCAGCTTTGCTGTAATCTCCCCTCCCCCTGACACATTTCTTAGGAGACCCCGATTTAATGCCCAAGGTGGATGGCTGACATATGGCACCTTTTATTGGCTTTGTTGTTTACTGCTATGCTCCTCCATACCATATGCCCTCTCATCCCCTCCTATCCTCTGCTCTGTCGTGGCCTCCTCATCTCATGGCCATTATACACTTGCCTCTCATTTTGTTGATGAGAGCTTTTGGCTGAATTCCTCAATTCTAAGTCTTGCTTGTGCATTTCAAGGTCATCGTTTGGTGCAGTTCCTCCTGTTTTGAGTGATGCAGTGACAAATCTCCTCTAATGAGGAATTAATACCTTGGCTGGCCATGGGGAATGATCAGAAGATTAACCCTATATTGTTTGGCGCAAAGGGTATCTCTCTACACTGGCTTCTTCTGCAGAGCTTCACTTCACTTCACTTCACTATCTAAATTGGGTCTCAAAAGGAACTTGTTTTTGCAGTGAGGCAAATCAGTACAAAAACAATGAAACATAGTGATAAAGTCCAATCTAATCTAGTATAAATAACACCAAGTCCATGTGATAAGCAAATGTCCTACAAAATGAAATTTTAAAATAAACTTTTAGTTTAACTGCTAGTTTTAAAATAAATATGAATCCTAAGCTTTCATTTAATTGTCATTAAAGTTTTCAAAAGAGGTTAAATTTTCTGCCTTTTTTCTGTCAAAGGCACAACATCAGTCCATAACTCAGATAGCCAATACTTTATGGCCTAAAGACGAACGAGCCATAGAGTAATATTCAGGGGCATGATGATGACGAGGAGGAGGGTGAAGGACAGCACACAGACAGCTCAGACCCTTCAGGTAGCTACGGTGTCAAATGCAAGACAAGAGAGGGAAGAAATGAGAGAGAACAGAACTGTCCAGAGAATCATCCTCAATGCTTGATGGCTCCATTGTGTCTTGTATTGTGAATTTTCGCGACAAATAAAAATAATCAAACGTATTAGATTTAGTGTACAAGGTTTCTGAACGTAGCGATTATTAATCAGAGGATGAATTAAAATATGTGAAAATTATAGGAGAAGCAGCCAGAGAATGAATGACATTTCTGCTAGTAAAATGACATGAATTATTTCTCACAATAGCCACTAGGCACCTGACAAGGTTGGCTGCTGCTGCTAGTATGTAGTATGGTATTGGGACACAGTTACCACTTTGTTCCCCTTTCTACCATATTTAGCCTCAGTATTTAAGTCAAAACTCAATATCATCAATGCATCAAGGTACACTGTCCACTGTTATCCTTTAACAGTCTGGGAAAGTGCAGGTAATGTTTGTCTGAACTCCAGAGTCATGTCTTCAGCTGTAGTAATGTTCAGCCTCAGTAAGTCAGAGTCAAAGCTGTACAGGATCACTGACCACAAGCTCATGCAACAACTGCTGTGTGAATTTCAGGTAGTGCTTCTCCTTGCACTGACTTCTGCAGTCAGTGAGGATGAACAGAAAAGGGACATGATAAAAGTCTCTGGGTGCCTCTGGGGGAAGAGCAGCTCAATTTTGTTTTGTTATGTCAGTAGATAAGAGTAGAAGAGCAGATGAGAGGTTTCTCCTACCTGTGAAGCCGTCTGGACACACACATTGATAAGAGTTGACCAGATCCTGACAGCTTCCCCCATGCTGACATGGAGCAGACACACACTCGTCCACATCGACAGAGCAGTTGTCTCCTGCAAATGGAACATATTAATGTCTATAAACTATGTCCTCATTACTTCATGATGTGTTAATTTTTTTGTGAGCTAACTTACCAGTGAATCCTGGCAGACAGTGGCAGATGAAGCCAGCTGCCTCTTCATAGCTGAAATTGTCTTTGCTGAGTTCAGGCAGCCTCCCGTAGCTCAGGATATCTGAGCGCTGGAAACACTCACCATCATTCTCACAGGGATGCTGCTCACACTCATTTATATCAACCTGGCAATTCTCTCCCTCGTAACCTGAAAACACACATGGGATTATGCATTTGAGCCTGGAAGGGCACCCTGGAAGACACGTCCTCATGTGTTCTCCACTTCCACTGGAAGGGCACCCTCTGATAGTTGTTTGTAGGGTCACAGCTTAGATAGATGCTTTCATAAAGTAAAACCTTAGCTAAAAATGGGAGCTTAGAAACGGGCCTAAAATTGTTAAGACCAGAAGAATCAAGAGACAGACTTTTTAAATGGGGTTGAACAAGGGCATTTTCAGGAATAGAACCTGCTGACAGAGTAGTTTAAAATTTGCAAAATAGAGGGGGTCACTGTGTTAAAAACATCCTCCAGAAATTTTACACAAAGAATATCTAAAGGAAAGTTGAGGTGTCTCTGAAGATTCTCAGTCATCCAGGTCATAGTTATTCAAGGAAGGCTAAAATCAAGGGCAGCTATACTAGACAATTCTTTTCTCATCAAAGACGCTTTTTTAGTTCAGACTGACTAGTAGGGACTCCCAGCAATTTAACCTCTGTGGGGTTGTTATCAAGGTGATGGTGGGGTCGTTAGTGCTCCCGGCTGTTGCCGGAGTCACGTGAGACCACATCCAAGAACCAACAATACGGATGATAAGGAAAAGAAGAGTAAACATAACTACATTGTGATTCCATCAGTATCAGAGAAACTCAGGAGGATTTTCAACAAACTCCACTATTTTTTTACCCAAGAACACACGTTTTTTAAAGAACACACTGAGACATAGTAGTATAGTTAACCCGAAACACTGCACACCCAAACACAAGAAAAGCAATCTAGTGTATGCTGTCCAATGTACTGAGGAAAGCACAGACCTGTATATTGGGGAAAATAAACAACCACTACACAAACAGCCATGGACATATTTTGAATAGGGAGGACAGGTGGCTTGAAAGAGGAGTAAAAGGGGATATTCACACCTGAACAGAGAAACCATCATTGAACAAGGGAGGAAGGCTGAGACACCACTTATTCCCAACCTACAATACTGGCCTTTCATCGCTTTCCAGGCAAGTTAACAAACACTCACATTTGGCCTCATGTAACTCCAACAACCACAACAACAGTTGTAACAACAGCCAGGAGTACTAACGGACCAACCTGTATCCATCACCTTGATAACAACCCCACAGAGGTTAATAGCTGGGACTCCCTCCCAGTCACTTAGAACTGAAGAGGAGAGGCAAAACGTCTTCAAGTATCTTCAACCAAGTCCAATAGTCCTTGATTTTAACCTTCCTTGGACAGGTTGAGGGTTTTATTTTCATTACCATATCAGTGAGTATAGGTGAAGAAATTTGATTAAATGAGCAGGGGGAAACTGCAAAGGGCTTCTCAACTATAACTGGAGACTCTTCTCTACTAATACTATTTAGACCCAGCCACTTTTCCCAAAAAGAGCCTAGTGACAATTCTAGCTACATTTTAGATAGACCTTTTTGTGTTTATTCTGTCCAGAGTCCATACAAAAGCCTTACAGATGTATATAGATGGAATTATAGGATTGTGAAAAATAATAATGTTTAAGCTATGATGTCATTCATTATTTTAATTAGTATGTGATGTCATTTAGCTACTGTTCAAACAGACTTTAGCTACTTTCCATAGAAAACAGTTAGCAAGATTAAAAAGTACTGTGGGTTTAGTCCCCAGGGCTTGACCACAATTGCTTATAGCCAGTATGGACAAAAGGAATAATTACAGTGACTAATATCTCTTCCAGCAAACAATACTTATGATATGTGAGTATTGTATTAAGGCCTATCTGAAAATTTTGGAACCTATCCTGTAAGTCTTTAAATCCACCGGAGAAATCTGCGTAAGGATGTGCACACAACACATACACTCTCACAAACACATTTATGACAGTGAAAAGACTGCTGACGTTTGCATCTTTCTCTGTCACAATGTGCTTATACATCACTTTTCATAATTCATAACAACCCTGAAGGATTTAAGAAGTGCCATGCTGCTGTCTTTATATAGCTCTACATTAAATAGTGAATGGTGCAAAGCACAGCCCTGCTCTTTAGCCCCCTCTTGCTTCAAAACAAAAAGAATTGTTCACATTGTGAGTCAAATGTAATGGATATGTATACTGTAACAGAATGTAATAACCTATGCTTAACAGTGGGTTTATGTGTGACTGTGGCAGTGACTGAGAGTTGGTGCTCTGAGTAATGGTGTACCTGGCCAACAGAGGCACTTGTATTGGTTGATCCCCTCCAAACAAGTGGCTTCATGCTGACAGGGGTCAGAAGCACATTCAGGAATATCCTCTTCACAGTGGTCGCCTACAAAGCCTGTCCCTTCACAGTCACACTCATAGCTAGAAAAGAGCAGAGACACAAATTAGACAAGTATATTAGTAGTAATAGTAATTAGACTAGTATCAACAAGATGAGGTGGATAATTTTATCTAGATTTTTTGCACGTTCTGTAATATAATTTTCTAAACCAATGGCTCAGTTTTTCAAAAAGATTGTATAGTCAACAAAACTGTAATGCAAGGCTATTATATTTTGGTGAGCAGCAGCCACTGTGGCCACAAGTGGCAATTACAGGATAATGACGTGTTGAATTTCCCTTCATTTCCCAAAAAGTAAAGTCAGTAAAGACATCGTCATTAGGCTTCCTGACTAAGAGCAAGTGGAATGGGGCCAGAAGCAGAAAACAACATGTCTCTGGTGAGGTGAGTTGCACTTGATTTACTTTAGTTATAAAATCACTGAAATCTTTACCTATGATATGATGCAACATAGCACAATTTGTCAGTGGTAGAGAAGAGTCATAGTGGAACTAGTGTGTAGTGTAATTGTGTCAGTTACACAACAATATCTATCTAAACTTTGCTAACATTAAAAAACAAAGACATTCAAGATTATTTCAGTTGATTCACACAATAGAATATAAACAGAACCTGTATTTGCTCTTCAATGTACTTGACCTTTTAAAGCACGGTGATTTAAAACACTCAAATAAAATGGATTGATTGACTCATTATCTGATTGTTTGATTGTTTGATTAATTGATTGATTTGTCCCTAAGATCCTTCACTCCCCCATCTTCCTCACTCCCTGCTGTTCCAATCGGTGTTACTACCAGGTATTCTTACCACCTCCAGCCATCTAATGACTCATCACAATGGCTGACAGTAAGTGGATTAATTCTTATCCCTGGTCAACTTTAATGTCTGCCATGCAGCCTCAGGACACAACACACTGCTGGATGACACATCGGCCTTATAGGCTCAACATGAGAGGGAATATAAACACAGACAAAGAAAATAGAAAGTCAGATTGAAAATGACACTAATTGTGTATTTTGGTTACGCATATGTAAGAGATTACTTACAGCCACCAGTCAAGCTCAACGTATGGGTCCAAGCTTGATTATAACTGGGAATATGATCAGATTCCACCAAAGTTCACCTTAATCCTATTCAGACATCTCATCAAAGACATCATTCTAGTGTCTAATGTATGAAAAACTAAAGATAAAGATTATTGTTGATTATTATTGTTGCCTAATGGAAGCTTTATTCTGAAAACCTTTATTTTGAGGACCTTAATAATTCTGAACTAAATTATCATTGGAAACACTGACAGAGGGTGACGATACCAGTTTACATGTGTATTGTTGTTTAGTTGTTGCATATATCCAGTAGGCAATTTGAGGCTGGATGAGGGGGATATCATCTCCCTTGTGAGCAAAATGACTAAACATACTACCATTTTATATATTAAAACACACAAAACCAAAAGAGTCGCTCATTAGTCTGTTTCGCTAGTGGCAGATAAACAAAAGGAACTGACCCCTGTTAAAGATGAACAAATAGCCTACTGCTTATAACCACTTGATTTACCGGGCTCCTGCTAGATTATAACTTAAATATCCACAGAGGATAAACCACGTTGGTCACTCACAAAAGCAAATAAAATAAACAATTCAGGTCATAGCAGACATTTCAGCCTGCAGACAAAATTTGGCAATTGTGCCTTTTCAAGCATCAAAGCTCCTTCATTTTACTAATATTAAGTTTCATGTAATTAATCAACACCAGCTGACAAGTCTGTCAACCTCAACTGCCTAGGTTCACATCTTGTTATTTCAAAAACACAAATATCTAGGTCTGTTTGTCAGACCTCATTTATACCACAGTCCACAGTATGTGTAACTGTTTAGCCATGAGGTTTTATTGTATTTCAAAAACCCAAACCACTCTAACTCCACTAAAATTAGTGTGGGTATGTGCAGACAATATAAAGACGTGTGTGTGAGTGTAATCCTACCTGTTGACCCCGTCTATGCACTTGCCCTCATTCAGACAGGGCATGCTGGCACATTCATCAATGTTGACCTCGCAGTCTTGGCCCTTGAAGCCGGCCATGCACTCACATGTGTATGTGGCGATGTGGTCTCGGCAGGTGGCGCCGTTCTGGCAGGGATGCACCTCGCACTCATCGATCTCAACCTCACAGTTAATCCCTGCAGGGGACAGAGCAGGGATGGCAGGGAGCCAAAGTGTGAAGTAGACAACACACCTAATTATCTTACCACACGTACAGATGCAACACAATAACACTGGAGCTGCCAAGAGCTCAGACGCAGACAGACAACAGCTACACAGACTAATGCTACTTAAACAAAGCCGTGCAACCTGGTTACTGGTATAAAAAGATACAAAATAAAGCAATATACTATCTTCTCTGTATTTTCATTCACAGATTTTGTGATGTTTTGGAATCATCCTTAAAATTATCAAATTCAAGTCAATGATTACTGTCCCAAAATACAGTATAACAGAATGAAAGTAATTCTTTGACCATACACCAGGCCCACCAAAAAGAACACCAAAACAATTTTATACAGGGTAGGATTAACCCCCTTGACCACAGGGTTGTCCAAGTCTGACACTGTGGGTCAGTCCATGAGGCAGAAATGAAACCAATCCACTTCCCAAAATAATGCTCTAATTTGTGGAACTACAGTTCCCCTAATTTGGGGACTGTAAACAGGAAGTACAATGTTGCCATGGAGTCAGTGAGTTAGCCTAGCCTATATTTGTTTTTTTGCCAACTGGCACCATTAAAAGTATGCTGTTACCTAATAGCAGTTCCTGTTTGTAAGGTACCCATGGATGCACTGGATTACCTTGATATTGCTGAAAACCTAAAATAGTGATGATTCTCATGCAAGTTCTGGAGTCATAAGGAGTGTTTTTTTCTATGATTTCTGAGCGGGTTTATGAATGTGTATTGTGATACAGTACATTAAGAAATCCTCAGGAAGTGTAAGTCACACTAAATCCAAAATACTGTATCATGTCAGTTCAGATCTGACTGAGGTATTACGCCAAGAAGTACTGAAGCAGTAGGATGACACAAATAAGCTATCGGGCGTTAAAGGTTTTAAAGTTCCTTACTATTATCCATGAGCTGTGTGTCACAATCACTGCTGCAGCTCCAACTGACTGTGTTGGGGAACAGGCCAAACTACAGTAACTAACATCCCGTTGTCTTCAGAACTAATGTGGTATGCAACTGCCCCTTTCACCTCACGCAGTATTTGTGCCTGTCTCTCCCTCAGTCTCCCCCCCATCAGGTAGAGACCAAAACACTGATATTAAATGATTTTACAAAACCCCTGATTATGTTCAATGACAGTGTTTTTGTTTGTTTTTTCAATGTACAATGCCAGCATTTTAATAGAAAAATGCTTTCTACAATATCAGCGTAGGGCAAAGGGGTTGCAAGATTAACATGTGGGGCAAAGAGATGTGTAACAGAATACGAAGGCAGAAAAGAAAAGCTAATATATATTTTAATTTTGTTTGGCATCTTTTGTTATGTATTATTGGACAAATTGACTCATATGGTTCTCTTTAAATGTTTCCAATAAAAACATTCTTAGAGGGAAAAATTTAGTTGACTGAAACCCACTGATAAATGCGAACTGTGGGGTGTCCCAAGCAGGCTTAGCTTTGTGTTCTGAGGTTGCAGGTCAAAAAGGTTGGGAACGACTGAAGCACAGCGTGGTTAAGATTACAGAAAGATCATGTTTATGGCAAATAAACTATGGGCTATTTTTTGGCTGCTTAAACACAACAAAGCTTGTGGTTACGGTTCATAAAAAGGCGAGCAGAAAATCCACTCTGTGACAGGACACTCCTACTTTCTGCTTTACCACATACACTGTATTGGCACTGAATGTTGGTATTGTTGCTGAATTATACAATATAGGATGCCAGTGATTCATAATTTAATTTCTGTTTTAGTTCTCAGTTCACACTGAAATGAATAAAACTCTGTGAGCCTCAGCTAATACGTGACTGAAAACTAAACTGAAAATGGTTAAATCTATTAACATCAAATGTCTGCTCATTAACCAAGAATCTCTGATTCAATAACATAAGTGTCTCCCAAAAACTCATTCACAGTGTCTTACCTTTGAAGCCTGGAACGCACTCACACCTGTAGTGATCCACCTCATCCAGACAAGTGCCATTGTTTTGACAGGGTCGTGAGGCACACTCATTGATGTCCAAGTCACAGTGGTAGCCTTGAAATCCAGGCACACAGAAACACTGGTAGGTATTAACGCCATCTTTACAGATGGCTCCATTCTGACAGGGTTCAGATAGGCATTCATCAATGTTCTCCTCACAGTTGCTCCCCTGGTACCCAGCAGCACACTGGCACCGGTGCCCAATGTCAGGGATGTCCATACAGGTGCCACCATTCTGGCATGTTTCCTCTGAACAAACAGTCACATTATCCTGGCAGTCCTCTCCTCCCAATCCAAGGGGGCAGTGGCAGGAATAGTGACTGACTCTGTTGACACAATGAGACTGGATGCCTTTGCAGGGGTTGCTCTGACATTCATCTACATCCTGAGTGCAGTCGAGCCCTGCAAAGCCGTCCGGGCAGTGGCAAGTGAACTCGTCAGTCCCAGGCTTGCTGGTGCAGTTGGTGCAAGGTGCCATTAAACAGGCGTCATACAGCTCATCACAGTTTTTGCCCATGTACCACACCGGCCCTTTGGGGCACAGGCACATGTAGTCACTCAGGTAGTCAAGACATTTGGCACCATTGTTGCAGGGAGATGATAAACACTTGTCTGCTGCTGCTGTGCACAATAGACCTGGGAAGACAAAAGAGAGGTATTACTCAATTCATGTTGTCTACCTAATTCTTGTGTAAGCTGCGTATACACAATAAAACATTTTATACAAGCATGATACTGTCATTTTTTTCCTTTTTCTGTAAGTATGTGCTGTGTGTAATAATGTGTATGTTTTATTTATATGCTTGAGAAGTCTTCTGTGTCCACTGCCACACAACAGACTGACACTTGGCCCCATCATGGTCCACCAGGACCCACCATCCAATATTTTTCTTGTTTTTTTAAGACTTCATTTACAACACAACACCAAGTGGTCGTTCCATCATTGAGCTCGCAACCTATAAGACAGAAAAAAGCAGCACAATCGTTGGATGTCAGGAAGCCAATATATCATCTGGGGCGGACTAGAGTTGTGGAGCGTGGACTGGTAGCTGGAGAGGTGCAAGTTCACTCCTGAGCACTGCCAAAGGAGGTCTTGAGCAAGCTCCTGAACCCCCAACTGCTCGGGGCACCCTACTGACTGGCAGCCCCCTCACTCTGACATCTGTCTGTGTGTTGCTATGGGTTGTGTTTGTGCATGTGTGTATCTTTCAGACCTGTGTGTATACTAACATGAAAACACTGAGTTTCCCCTCTGGGGATTAAATAAAGTAAATCTTAATCGCACAGCCTTTTCTGGCTTTCCCTCTGATGTAGGCTACTTCAGCTCCACCTTAAAGAGACAGGAGTTAAAATGGCTTGTTTCAGACAGATGATGAACTGAGGGGCTACATGAAGGGCCAGTAAAACTCCGGGATGTGGATTTGGCTACATTTCTAAAAGCATGAGCAAAAATGGCTGCGCGGACAAAACAAGAGTGCCATCAAACTTCATCGATAGTTATTCCAAGGAAAAATACATCAGTATACAGTACACCTTTTAATTGACAAGTGACCTTGGTAAGTCACTTGACCTTGGTAAGTGTAAAATAAAGCGCAAAAACAAAATAGTATGAGCACTAAACGCCTACAATACAGATAAACTCGCAGATCCTTTTACATTCTGTTGAACAAGTCCCCAAGAATAAAGGTAATGGTAAGTACTTTTTTTACCAACAGAAAAACATAAAGGTACACAATTGTGGATTAGCACTTCTATAAGCTAAACACTGTCCCCTCTGACAGTGGGCTACCTATAATTCTGACCTTCAAGTGTGCTTAGAAACCAATCTGGTGATAAAGAGTAACAATCCCCTCTTTCCTCTGGACTTAAGGTCACAACAGATGGTGTTAAAAGTAAACTTATTACATGATTTAGCTAGCAGCTGTCATTGTTGTCAATGAAAGTATTACTCACTACTGTTCGTACACAGTTTGGTACTTCAGGTTGTAATGTGTAGTACAATAGTGACATTACACATCTGAAAAATGCAATGACTAACTGTTTAGTTGTTTTTTTTCCTGTAATTTTTTTCAGAAGCAGGACTCGGGCCCAATCCACACTACTCCTTTTTTGTTTAAAAACAGAGTTTTAAGACGAATACGGTCTCCATCCACACAGGCATTTTAGCTGAAGCAGATGGTCTATTCTGTAGTTACAGAACATTTGGTGAAAGAATAAAGAAATACAGACGAAGAACCACATAATAAAAATATCAAGTAGCATTGTTTTTCTACTTGCATGAGATCCAATCGGAGAACCAAACGTGAGCGTTTGCATCATTGTTTCTAAAGTCCTCCATTTTTGCCCATCCGCACTAAAACACTACCCAGAGTTTTAAAATTAAAAACGTGGCAGCATTTTCAACCTTCTCCGTTTACGTCTTCGTTTTTGCCGTTTTAGTCTTAACGAGAGGTGCAAATGTAGAAAAATGTCTCTGTTTTTAAACCAAAATGCAGTTGTATGGATGGGACCTCAGAAGAATTGATGTCAGCCAGTCAGGGACACTCTATGAACTTTCTTGTTGAGCTACCCCCACACCAAAATGTCAACTTCATACTCAAGATATCTGATGGATGGCCGGATTGCTACTGAATAAGTTGTGGTTATTCATTGTCCTACCAACATTGCCTTTACATTAGCATCTCAATAAGTTCTGACTACACAATGCATTAGCTAATGCATTCATGAGGATGTAGTGCTATTTTATGGCCAAAAAAAAGTTTTGCCTCAATTCTGCTAATGCCCATCAGAATGTTGTTTGCCAGGTGAAATGGGGTGTTATGAAGACTTATAATCTTCTTTCTCTTTAGAAAAGTAACACAGATTTAAAGGTTCAGTGTGTAATATTTCTATCGACAGAGGATCTATCGACAGAAATGCAATATAAAATCCATTACTATGCTTTCAGTGGTGTGTAAAGACCTTACATAATAAACCATTATGTTTTTATTACCTTAGAATGAGCCATTTATATCTACAAAACCGTGGGTCCCCCCTTCCATAGACGTCGCCACGTTGCATTGTCATGTTTCTAAGGTTAATCTGTTAATCTGAAGGTTGAGAGTTTGATCCCACCTTGAGACAACTTTTTTTTCTCTCACTTCAACAGTGAATTCTGCAGTGAATATTTCTCAGATCACAGCATGTGCTGCACTGTTTGTGTTTCTGGTGTTTGATCTGCATCCATCAACCTACAGATGCTTTTGCATTTCCCCAGTCTCTCCAGACAGAGGACATTTAGGGGAAATCACGTTTTCTGACAGCTCTTTCAAGCAGGCTACGAGCTCTTTTAATGTTGTTCAGAATTTTTCAAAGTAAAAGCTCATTTTAATTCCAAATACTGCATTACAGTAAACAAGCTTCTCGTGCTTTTATTTTGTACGCAAAACCACTAAAGAGGAAGTGATTATGTCAGTAACTGTTGCTGCCATGACTGAGATTTATTTCAGCAAAGCTATCAAAGTATGTACTGCCCCCGTGTTCCTGCTCGACACCCTCTGCTACAATTATTGTTACTAGTCCTATTGTTATTATTGTTATTATAATCATTAACATTACGATTGTTATCATTAACTGTACTATAAATATCTGTACCATTTTTCATTTAGTCCATAGCAACATCACCTTTACTGTCTGTACCTCTGTGTGTGTATATTGTGTAGGCTGCCTCCCTCCCCTCTCTCTCTCTTTCCATCCCTCTCTCACTGTCCCTCTCTTGCCCTCTCTCTCTCTTGTCCTCTCTCTCTCTCTCTCTCTTACCTACAACTGGTCGAGGTAGATGGCCGCCCACCCTGAGCCATGGTTCTGCTCAAGGTTTCTGCCTCTTAAAAGGAAGTTTTTCCTTCCCTCTGTTGCCTAGTGCTGCTCTTGGTGGGAATTGTTGGGTTTCTGTAAATAACGTCATGGAGTACGGTCTAGACCTGCTCTTTTATGAAAAGCACTCTGAGATAACTGTTGTTGTGATTTGGCGCTTTATAAATAAAATTGAATTGAATTATTTATATTTTTTGCCGCTATCAAAGCACCATATTCTGGCAGCGGGCCAGATATTACTGCTGGCAGGCAGTTTTGGCAAGGGTCCATAATCACAGAGAGAATAAATATGTTTCCCTTGTCAATGTTTGTATAAACTTTTTTTGTGTGCTTTATAATGGACTGTTGTGCAGAAATAGTGACAGTGTTTCACACTCTTGGCTTATATTTTCCATGTTATCGGTCATTGGCCAAGTCACAATAACATGGTTTTACTGAATAATTAACTAAATATAATTTCTTAATATATCTTCCTAAAGAACCCTCATTTCTTGACGAGCTACTCTCTGCTGTCTCAGAAGAGACACCTTTTGTGCTGTGTCAGCCACCATAGCTGCCCTACGCTCTTTGAAAAGTTAGGGGGCAGTGGTAGACTGGACAGATGGTTGCAGTTCACAGCCCTCCCTACTAGATGCCACTAAATCCTACACACTGAACCTTTAATGCAAGACTATGTAACTTGAATTAAACATTGGCATCTGTGGCAATAACGGGATGACAGCATGTTCAATTTTCTTTAGGTGACTTGATTGAGAGCGAGTAGATGAGCAACAACAAACTTTATTAATCTGTGAAATCTGTGAAATGCGCACACATGCACAAAGAGGACATGCATTATTATGCCTGTCACAGTGATGAGGCTGCCACATGGTCAGGCGCTCCTAGCAACTAGGGCTCAAGGTCACCTCAGCAAAAGGTAAACTGGCACCTCTCCAGCTTCCAGTCCACACTTCGTACTGACTATTCCCTGCTGGACTTGAACCTGCCTCCCAAAACAAGTCACTATGGAACTGATTTTATTATATAAGATGAAGATTGTGCTATTTTTTTCTTTCAAAAGTTACATAGTTTGGCTTTAAAATTCTTCTCTTCGACCCTAAGGTTGAGGAATCTCATGTATGTCAAGCAGGTCAATTCTGACACCTTCTCCTGTGTCCCCCCAACAAGGTGCTTGATTTCCACCACAAGCACCTAAACTTAGATATGCGTGGAATCATGATACTGTAGGGTACTTTGGATAAAATGGCAGACACTGTTCCTCTGCTAGCAAGTCATCATTTCCCACTGCATCCACCACCAGTTCCTCTGACATACATCTGCTATCACTTCCTTTATCTGCTCTTATCACTGAGTTTTCCTCCTCACATCTGCCTCTCACTTCTCTTGCCACCGTCTTGATAAATCCTCAGAAGTGCTGTTGTGCTGAATTGCAAAATTCATACTAAAAGTGTTCCATTTCATTTACCAATGTATGTTTTTGGATCCCACTATTAGTCTCCTGTTTTGACAGGCACAGTTGCCATTTCATGACTACTTAAATTTTGAAACAGTTCTCTTTGATTTGAAGACATATAAACAGTGTACCGAGACTAAGAGTCTACAGCAATGCTACCAACTGACTCTGTGAGTACTGTGAGTGTTAAGGAGCCAGTATACTCCATCGGAAGTGCTTATGGATTGTTGCATTGTCGAATGGCTTCAGCTATACCATCTTTCCAATGTCTCAGTCCAAACCACGCACTTTTTGTAATCTCATGAGTCTCTTGTAATCATGAAGAGGGTTGACAGAGAGAGTGAGGGTCTCTCACTCTTCACTCCTCCATCTAAACTGAATCTCCCCCTCACACATTCCAGGGAGCTGATAACAGCTCCTCCTACACTCAGAACCCCCACCTCACCCACCCCCATTCATAGATCATGGTTATGGCTAAACAGGGTTGATCCCTAGCAGTGACTGGTACCAGCATATCAGACTAACAGTAACACTGAGCAGAGCTGCTGACTATTAGCAGGTAGAAGGATCCCAGGATTCTCTCCAGAGACCTCACCTCTCTTCAGAAGGGGATTGGTGGATTGGTTTAACATTAAATTACTTCCTCTGATGGGAAGTAGGGGGTGTTCTTGTTATATTACATGTATCTTAAAACCAATCAAGAAAATATAGAAGCTGGAAAAACCAACCTCATTCCTTATTGACCCAACTTTATTAAGTTAGTGTGGATTTGTTCCAGGAAACCTTTGTCAGTACAAATTTAAAAGAATCCCCTCATCATTATCTGTATGACTATTTTGTGGCCAGTGTGGATAGGTTTTTTCGTTTTTTTACATTGTGTTCTATACAGAGAAACAAGTATGTTAAAAAGTATATAAAAATACAAACATATACATTTATACATTTAACAAAATTTATCTCATTGCACTTTTCGTATAGAGCAGGTAATAACTGTACTCTTTGTGATAAAGTTAACAGAGACCCAACAAGTCCCTCCATGTGTAAGCACTTGAACACGAAGTAGTATTATAAGACACATATCTGACACATTAAGTAAGAACACGCTGAACTTCCACCCAAAATTTAACAAAATACCCTTCAATGGGATGAACACACACAATTGTGTTTTTTAAATTTGCAGTTTATGTCAGACTTGGGTCTAAGAGCCACAGAGGCAAGCTATATGCTGGTTAGTTTTCCTTTCATGGAATTTTGTAACATCCAGACACATTTCTGTTTCATTTCTCAAAACCTAAGCAAATAAAGTTTTTTCTGTAATTTAAGTGAAACAACTTTTTTAAATTAAGTAACAGCCTCAAACTAAACATAACCAAACTTACACCCCAAAGCTTATGGTTCACAAATGTGTGCTTTTGCAACAATCTGTGTGTCAGAACAGACCGTCCTCATCTCAGGGCATCCAATACCAGCGCTTTCAGAAAAAGTGACAAAGCGTTGTTATTTGACGCTAAAGGTACCCTACAGCGTCTGTGTGAGACGCCCCGGGTGTGTCTCTATGAGACGCTCTGGGGCGTCTTGTACAGACTGCACATCGCTAGCACTGCTAGCACATCGGCCGTGTTTCTGCGGCATAGCAAACAGTGGCGTTTCATACAGACCCTGAAGGGTACCTTAAGTGTCAACTAATTATGCTTTGTCACGCTGTCTGAAACCATCGATAATGATGCACTGAGATGAGAATGCGTTAACTACATGTAGGAATATGTTATGCTGAAAGAATATATGTTGCTAAAACAATTTTGACTATTTTAAGATTTTTAAAGGCATCTGCATGCCTTAAAATAATGTCCAATGAGATAAAAATGTATAAATGAGATTGGATTTTTGGAGGGGGGAGGGCAAGAGAAAGTATTAACCCTGAGTCACAAAAACAGCAACACAAAGTCAACAGAGGGGCTCGCTGCAGGGCAGAGGAACAGCAATGCTATGAATCACAGAGAAAGGGAAGATCCTGACAAACGCACAAGTTGAGCTCAGAGGAATTTTATTGAATCACCACAAGAGACTGGCAGCTCTGCCTGGGTTCAGCTTTGTGTTCCAAAGACTCCACAGCAGGTGGCTGCTTTGCTTTAAACAAAAAAATGCACAAATCCTCTCTGAATTAGTCACAGTTACACATTGAGTGAGAGATGCACATCCTTTTGTCTCCAGTCTGTGCTGCTGCAAAGGCTGCGTCATTTCTAACGCAATGTTTTTGTCTTGTCTAGGGGCAAAATGTTTGTTTTCCTTGTTTTGGTTTTTGTATAACGTAAAGCCACCTACATCCAAAGAATTGCAGGCCTAGGCCATTACAGTTACAATGAAATACAAATAAATGTGTGTTTTTTTTCTGGTATTAGCTGTATGAGTCATTCAATTCTGAGGAGTTCATTATCAGCTGGCTCCTCCCAGGGATTTTGAAACTAAACCAACAGTAAGTGCTACATTTACTGTTGACTCTTTCTTCTTTTTGGGTCACCAGTTCCTAATTTTTATTAGAACAAATCCTCTTAGATGGCAGCCCTTAAGAAGCCCAGAGAGGATGGTTCTTCATGTGTTTATGCTTTCCTATTCTTTCCTATAACTTCTGTTGTTGCTGTTATTTAGGCTTGATTTCATTAAAGCTATCAGTTTTTATTTTGGGGCCCTTTTCCACCCAAATCCCTATACTGCTCAACTAGGCTGTTTCCTCTTAGTACATTAGTTGGTAAATGCTGTTGATGTTTTTTTGTGCACTTTTTTATAATGAAGTTTTGAATATAGTAGTCCAACTAAGCAAACCATACATCGCAATCCCTGCCATCATCGATTCCATCATCACATTTGCCTGCTTCCCATTTGTGTTTTTCGGCAGCTGTCTTTTTCTTTAATTTCTTAAGAACTCAGAGTGCCAGGTCTCTTGCCATGCTCCTTAATACCCCTCACTCCCACCATTCAAAGCTGAGACAAAAAAGCTGTGCAGCAGTGCAGCCGGACGCTCAGCTCGTTACCATGGTGATCTTTAACAATGCCACCCGCAGCAAATCCCTGCTGCTGGTCCGCAACCGTTTAAACGAGTTTCAGACGCTTCACACAAACGAAGGTCGCGGGAAAAATGGGTCAACGGGGTTTCATAAGGTGCTGAGGTCAACCAAAACCCCCCCCCCCCCCAACACACCCAGACACACACACACACACACACAAAAGACACACCGCAAGACTGGTGCTGCACCAGCTGCAGATTCATCACACAAGGAAGTCGCAAGGAAACCAGCTACTTAGATCCTGTTAAATTAGTTAATTATCTGTTGTAAACACTGAAGTCAATTTTAGTAATGTGGTGGCATGTCTGACTAATCTATACATAAACACAGACAACTTTAGCAATTACTAAATGTTTTGTTGGTTCCACTTGGTTCCAAGTTACTGACACTGTCATGATTACAATATAATGTAATATACAAAAAAAAGATGTTAGATGGATTTTGATGGATTTACTTTATGGGTCCATAATTTCCTAATATTCCAGAAAATTTCCTGGAAGAAACTGTAAAATAAATCGTTACCAAACTATCATTTTCTTCTACAGTATGGTCCTGTAGTAACTCTAAACACACATATCAATACATGGTCATGCATGTACACACATACATTTCACACACAAGAAAGGTTGCTGCTACAGTTGTGGATGGAATTGTGAATAGTTGGTTTTCCTAATCTGATGCATGGCAGAAATGTATATATTAAGCTGATGTATTTCCATTTGTACAGTGATGGCACATGTTGAAGCCTTACCCAATTTGAACATCATCATTGTGATCAGCACTGTCCTCTGATATCGGGACCAAACTCTTCCAAACTCCATGGTAAAACACTGAGGTTTCCAGTTAGTGTAGACCAATGCTGTCAGTCCACAGGTTCTCCATCCAACAAGCTGCAGCGCTCCATCCAAGCTGCTCCAAGTTAGCTGCTGAGAGAGAGCACCAGCACCTCCATGCCTGACCAATGGGACTCTGGGTCTCGCTGTGTGTGAGCCTGTGTTTTGGAGTGTGTGTGAGTCTCTCTGGGGACCAAGCTGGGCTGGAGTAAAGCAGAGTAATCATCCTTACAGAGAGTGAGGGGGGGAAGATGTGAGCTGGAGTACTGGAGTGGACTCACCAATTGTATCTGTGCCTATTTCTCTCTAAACCAGTCTAAAACTGGATTCACTGTTCACTACCATTATTTCTATATTTACATGTCAGGGCTTTCCAGAGTGGTTCCAATCAATCACATGGACATATTGGCTGCAACTAACAGCTTTTCATGTTTGATTTAACTGCTGATTATTTTACTGATTAACAGATAAATTGCTTGGTCTGTAAAATGTCAGGAAACACACAAAAAAAGTCAAGCTACAATACTGTAGCTTGTCCATAACAGAAGAATATTCAGTTTACTATTACATAAGACTAAAAAAAAAAGCATATCCTCACAATTAAGAGTGTTGCTGTTACTTTTACATTTTCAAATAATGAACAATAATTATGAAAAATTTTTGTCAATCCACTAATCAATAAATCAACTAATTGCTTCACTTCTAGACATTTCTGCAATTGATATTCCAGATGGCTGCTAAAAGAAATAAGTAAAAATATTTTACAGAAAAGAATGAAATCAAATATTTGTTACATGTTTTAGGGTCAATTTCAAATGGCAAAATAATAACAGATTTTATTTGCTAAATGTACTAAATTGTCACCAAATTATAAATAAAATACAAATCTAATTGAATAAACATGTCAAGATTTAGACTTCCTTGCACATCTTACAGTCAATATGCATTTTGTTTACTGAATGAATTGTCCTGTATCTTCTTTGCTACCGGTCCCATGGCATAATGGAGAAATAATATTTTGTCCAACTGTGTGAATCTTCAATTTCAATGCATGCTAGATTTATATAGGTGACAATGAACTTAAATTTTAACATTCTAAACTGTAATGTGTCCTATTCTAGTTAAACAACACATATGCATTCTGCTCATCAGAAACAGAAACCAGTCATTCACAAACGCTGACAGCAAAGCCATCAGGAACAATTTGGAGGTTTAATATCTTGATCAAGGACACTTCAACATGCAGACTGCAGGAGCTGGGGAACGAACACCAACCTTCTGATTAGCAAACAACCTCTACCACTTGAGCCACAACCGCCCATACTCACATTAGCTGGTTGCCAACGCTAAGGAAACTTATTTTGATTTCACTTGGACGGGGAAGGTCCACATGATGTAGTGTGATTCAGGGTACCTCTCGGGTACAAGTGTGTTGATTGCGTCACCTTGCCCTTGCCTGTTCTTTTCCTTGCGTCTTAGTCAGTCCTACTGGAGATACATGGAGAGACACACAGGAGCCATGTGAGGAGAGAAGAAATGAGGAAATATGTGTTTAGAGAAAGGAGATGTGCTTTTCTCTGAAGCGTCAGGTGAAGCGACGTCCCACGACGGCAGCTGATCATAGCTCAATTAACACAACTCTTGCTGACTTTAATTGTATCCATAATAAAAGTTAATGGGGGAATGAGCGATCATGAAAAGAAAAATCTTCCTAATAAATGCAAGAAAGTTGTTTGTGGTCCTTTTGTTGTTGAGACTTGCAATGAACACAGATTTGTAACTAGAGGGTGAATCAGAAAACAAATCAAATATAAAACTTGAGAGTGATACACATGTGACCTGGAAGTCATTCCCCATCTGCCTTCATGGAGGATATTCCCATCCCATAAATGAAGAGAGAAGGCTTCTGGAGAAGCTTCGAGCGAGGAAACACAGGTGTTTCCTAGGAACCCTGTATCCTCCACACATCCACATGTGAACAGATAATATAACAGAACACAGTTACATGATGAGAGCGAGGAAACACAGGTGTTTCCTAGGAACCCTGTATCCTCCACACATCCACATGTGAACAGATAATATAACAGAACACAGTTACATGATGAGATGCAATATAATGCAGCGTCACACTGTGTGTGATAAATCTAACACTTTATCTGGTGTGTTATTGTGCAGATAATAATAATGCAAGTAACTAAATAGTCTAAGAAGTCACAATTAATCTGTACATAAACTTGAAGATTCAAAAAGGATATTAAATTATGATTAAAATCAACAAATGTTATATACTACTAATAATCAACAATGTTAAACACATCTAAATGAATAAAGGGCTCTTGTATATGTAGTGCTTTTATAGGCCTATAAGAGACTTTCACATTTATCTATAATAGATAATAATAAGATACTGTAAGGTTTTGAAATCGTTTTTAAATAAGGGGTTTTGTGGAGATTCGTACCAGTAGGTTTGAGAGGTGCCCGAATGGGGAGTAACTGATGTCGCTTAAGAATGATGCAAAGGATTGCTCATTTGGCACCTTTGGCTCCTCTGTCTCTCATATCCTCGGTGGGAGGAGCTAAGACGCGAGGAAAGGAAGTGAGGAGACACAATAGCATAACGAAAAGCACCCAGAGACTTGGGATGTACCCTTTGTGTTGGGACTTCCCTGGAAGGTACGCATTCTCTCTGCATGTTCGCTGTTTTTGTTGTAAATGTGAAATTAAGCTACTTAAACAGACATGTAAAGTCAGTGTATTAACATTGCTACATTGCAATCTTATTTATTTCTATGCATAAATCTGATAATTAGGGTGTGTGTCACTATGTGTGGCTGTGGTATTGCTTGTCACACTACAGTGCAGTGTTGAGGCTGTGTTTACTAACATTTAGAGATTTTACTCATGATGTTACGTGTGATTTTCATTTAGTCCACATTTCAGCCTTAAATTAAGTAGTATGTAAGCATTGCTTTGGGGGAAAAACTGTATGTAGGTGTGTTTAAATATTATTACTTGCATGAAGGCTCTTTTATGATTGTTTTACTACACTCAACTAAGCTTTATTTTATTTCACTATTTGGTTCAGTTCCTGTCATAATCTATGGTAGGGGAAAGAAATTAAGTATAATACTTTCTGGTGTTAATTAACACATAAAAGTACATTTTATGATACATGCGTTGCTAGGATACCACCTTGTTTGCTCTTTGAAACCTTTTCTTTGATTTAATTTTCTTTCCAAAATTTCTTTGGTCAGACATGGAATGCCTATATGTGTCTTGATAAAGGTTGTTGGACTGTGATAACACAAGGAACTATTAGTCAGCTAAGTGGGAATATTTGTCTACAGTCCATAATATGATTGTCTTTAGAGACATGACATGTTAAAGCATTTGAAGATGTTAAAGAATTTAGTCTTATCTAATAGTATTTAAGAATATATTTCATCTCTTTGCATTCAGTACAAAGATAGGTCCAGGACATTGTTAGCCTGGCTTAACACAGAGACTGGAAGCAGGGGGCTAGCTTACTTTTACTTACTATTAAAAGTACTGGATACCTCCCAACAACTGCAAAACAATGATGTCTAATCACATGACATTAAAGCGTTATCTGAGTTTTGTTCACACTTATGCTAGGCTACAACATCAAACCTGGAAACCCTACCATGAGAACAGTGTTTGTGAGATGGAGCATGCAGTCAGTGCATCCAACGCCAAGTCTAACTGCTCCCGAACAGGAGTCTCAGGAGTTTCCAGTTTAAGATGACACACAAGCAAATCTGTCAAAATGTCTGTTTGCCCAAATAAAAAGAGAGAGAGAGGGATGTCTGACCTAACATAAATGTACATAAATGAAACAACAGTAGCAAAAATTTTATAACATTTAACTTATATAAGACCTAACAACACTAATACATTTATACATTCATGTGAAAATTTAACAAAACACTTTTGGTAAAATGTAAACTCCTAACTGTCACCCACCAACAAGCTTCCTTTGAGCCAAACTTGGACTCCAGTCCAGGATTATTATGAGTGTAAACTTTGGATCAATGGGTTGCTGCCGCAGTCCCCTCAACTTCCACCCCCATGTTTGGGAGAAGAGGTCGAGGGAGCTTATCCAGCGCCTATCTGGTTGGCTGAGGACTCTGTGGCAGCTAGACGAATGGCTTACTCACCCCCACCCCGAATCCCACTCCCACACACACACACCCCCATCCCCAACCCAAACTGAAAACCCAGTCCTTGAGCCCAGCATCAGGCTTAGCTACAACCTGCTGCGTTCATAACAGCAAAAAAGTTTAATTAAACACTCGGCAAGGGGTGAGGGAGGGGAGGCATTAAGGAGAGACAGGCCTCCTCCCTTCAGCGCCTTCAACAAGTGACATGCAAAAGTGTAAAGTAGTGAGTCACAGCTCCACATTCCTCAGTGACTGGTTGTTGCTTTCATTAAAGCTGCAACACAATAGAGAAATAGGCTGACATAGAGTCTCAGCCAGGTCGGGCACACGAAGAGCAGGCCTGAGAATGCTGACAGTATCACCGTTGTCTGTTGGTCTGTCTTTCTGTTAAGGAAAAGTTAGGTGCAAATTTCTTTACTGTGCTGCCATGTTTTCCCTGAATGTTAAAGAGTTAACTTATGTCTGTCTCCATTGTAAACAGAGTAGCCTTGATACTGACCTTTTAATTACCATCCACATCTCCGATTTACTGAGGACAGTCCCGAGGGACTACTACAATCTGCAAAGCAAGGGTCATGCAAATGACAGGGGTAGCCGAGCTAACACTATTGCTTATGTTTACTGCTGGATGTGAATTTGACAATGTTTGTTATTTGTCAAATTCAATAGGAATTGATATTTGAGTTTTTGGTTTTTCTACCACAGTGAGTCATCTTTGTAATTTGATGTTTTTCCTGTCAGACAATCTGAATCTGAGTCATCAGAAGTGTTGTGCTGTGCGAGAGACCCAGAAAAGGTAACTACACCATCAAATTCTCGAGTGCCTTCAATGCTATACAGCACACGTTCATCCAATGCCAGGCTGATTGGGGAATGGTAGGCACAATGTAGACTGATGGGCTCACCAGGAAGAGGTGATGGACCATCCTCTTTGAGGTCTACATCAGGTGTGATGTCAGTGCCACCGCCCTGTAGCTGCTGAGGTTCTTGGGGTCTTTGGTACAGGTACCACACTGGATGTTTGTGGCGCTCTCCTGACCTTCAGGCTCAGGTTGAAAATGTGCTCAACTGTCCCATAAAGCTGGTCTGCACAGGGCTTGAGAAACCTTGAAATAATGCCATCCAGACCCGTGGCTTTCTCACCTTCTTTCCTCCTTGATGTTGGCATAAAATAAATCCAGTACATTATTGTTTTTGGAACTGGTCGTGGCTGAACTGCCAGTGGTACACTACTCAATTAGAATAAAATGACTTTTGTGTAGCTTATGAGTGCCTGATAAAGAACAAACATTTGTGTGAAACGACATGTCAGAAGTGTGAAAACACAAATGAGTAGCGAAGGACAGGATAGCTAGACAAAGGTAAGAAAAGGATTGTTTATAGCTAATTGTGCTGGGTTCAGTTGGTTGTCTGAATCTTGAAACGAATCAACATTGTGCATTGTATTCAGTGTCTCTGCGTTGAAGCTAGGCCAAAGAGCATGCACCCCTCCATTCTTCCCCCTGTTAACAGTAATGGAATAGCTTTTTTCCCACTACTTTGAGCACTGTACAAAATGCCTTGCAAATACCGGTTCAGTGGTTGCTCAATCCAAACTACAAATGGGTGCTTAAAGTCCAGAATGATACATGCTTAGCAAAATGCACTTGTGGAAAGAATATATTAAACTGGAGACCATGTGCAATCCTCTCTCAACAGCCGTGACAAAGGAGAAAAATACAAGCATGGAGAGAAGGACTTTAAAATGGTAAGCTATGGTATATATTTTATATGTAGCTAACCTAAAGTCAAATGTAATTTTTCATGTCTCAGTAGAAAAAAACACAATAAAGCAAGAAAAAAAAAGTTCTGACTTTATTTGTTGGGCCTAAAGATGGTTTCTACTGATATGCAAAAAGATGTATTTGGTCTAAATTAATCTGTCAAAGTTTCATCCTCATAAAATGATTTACCCCCTTATTCCTGCATTTTCATTCATTCATTCTCATCACACGACCACTTGGATGACTGTTCCATCCTTGGAGTATTCCTGTCAGAGCAGTTGGGCGGATAAATCCAGTTTCATCCAGGCTGCAGACAAACCATGACAGGGGGTCATCGCATGTATAAACAAATACTGTCCGGATTAACAGACAACAAGCCAATCTGTCCCTCAGTATTTGCAGCTTACCCATACCCGTATGGTACATACGGAGAAGTGCTCTGGGGGATCTGTTGGAAGCTAAGTGGCCTGTGGGTAAACAAACATGCTTACAATACACAATACAGTCACAAGCAATTATAAACTTCACACCTGGAAAATTATAGCTACCAACAGGATGCTAACACTTGCCTTCTCCTTTACACCTGCACTGTATGGTAATACAGAGAGATTCACCGAGTGCAGCAGGAAGCTTTAGTTCACAGATTACATCACAAATCTAAAGCTGTGTTGATGAACAGGAATATAAAGTGTTCCATTTGACTGTAAAGGAAAAAAAATTCAAAAGCATTGCTGCAGAATATTTTCTGTTGTTTTGTTCAAAGGAAACTAATCACAATATTTGATGTCATTTGCTTGATACTAAACTTTCAGCTGGGGGGCCATGTTTGAATCAGCACATGTTCCATTACACTGTATACAACACAACATCACAGGAGATCAGCATGGAAGCTTGAGTCAACAAAGTATTTGACTTGACACAGCAGAAGATTGTTAGCAGCCCTACCAAGAACATAACCAAACTTTAACCAAAGTGGAGACAGATCAGAAAGTGCTCATGTGAATCATTCTGAAACTGATAGATTTATTTACATCTTCAGTAAGAGCCACAGATAGGGTGGGGAAGTCTGAAGGTATTGAGAGACAGACTATTACACTGTTGGCTTTGGTCTTCTCCTGGGGTTTGCTAAAATAAGAAAAATATAGAATACTACCGGCCTTATAACCTTCCATAGGGAACAGTGCACACATATTTGTATATAGTTATATACATGCATAATACAAATGTTCACATTCCGTTAAAATACCAAATCTCTGACATGAACAATGCACTTGCTGTTGTGTCTGCACCTCTGTCTGTCCACTGGTAACATGCAGTTAAAAAGGAAACACTGTTGGTGGCATTTTACAAGCAGTTGAGAGAACTGCAGCTGTCTGCTAATGGGAAGCCAATGCTAATTCTGCTATTGAACAGTCATTGCCCACTGAGGCACATGTATTAACACTCTGAGCACAACAGCATGCTACAGTCATAAACACTCTTACAAACTTAATTCATGAAGCTTTTAAGCAATGTCAGACAAATGGAAGATTAAAGCACTTGGAATGAAAGGTAACATTGATTTCTGAAGCAAGTGTGTAACAGTGTGATGCCTCTCTTTCAGTGTTTTCTTCAAGAAAAATCCCAGCCTATATTTTCCACCGTCCCATGAGAGAGGAGGGACAGGGCCATTTTTAACTTATGGGGTTTCTTATAGCATTCCAGACAGGAGATTTGCTGTGGGTACTCTATCCCCCCACCCCCACCCCACACACACACGCACATTTCCCTCCCCTGCACATCTTCACATCCATTCTTGTCTGGCCCTCCACAACAATGGCATCTCAAAAGAGCTCCAATTGCCTTGTGACCCTTACCTTCACCCCCTCACTCCCCCTGTTTTAAACTCTGCCTACAAAGAATGCTGCTAGAGCTCAGATGGGAAGGCATTCAAGCTCCATTTAACAACCAATCCACCGTTACTCACATCCATGTTCACATGTCTACAACAAGTGTTTCTCTTGATGCATTTGAAAAAGTTGCCAAGTTGTATGCCCAAGCCCTAAACATGCATGCTCACCAATGATATTTCAGCACCAAGGTTGGTAATAACAATACTTGAATACCTGATACCAGCCCCCAGAGGTTATAATTTTCATTATATCTTATAGACATTCTGAAAGACATACTAAAGTGGTAAAAAATTAAACAAAAAGACAAACTGATCAGTTTTGTTTCTCTTAAAGCCACCAGGTTTATAGATGTAAAGATCTGAGGGTGACACAAGACAAAAGCCATGAGATTAAAGCATCACACCACTCAAATATTAATTTACTAGTCATTGTTAGTGCCACTCATGTTGTTAAAAACAGTTTTATAATGTCCTCTGGCTCTCGAGGAGCTTTGTCAAGTCTTAGAAGTAGTTAAGCCTAATTGCTGACCCCTGACATATCTTATTAACAGACTTAATATTTTGTCCTGTGGCACTAGAAGAAAGCTCATTGCGTCTCAAAGAATTGTAAGGATTCATCTGTTGAAGAGCTTGTGCTCAGTAAATTGTGTTGATCTCTATGTTTTTTCATATTAAGTTTGATATTTCTTGTGTTCCAGTGGAATCTTTGATCTTGTGCTGGCAATATAAGAAAGAAGCTTGAGGGTTCATCCTCTTTGGACTATGACAGTTTTTGGCATACTTTGTCCTGGATAAAAGTGCTGGTCATGGTGAATTTTTGATATCTAGTGCAACAGAGTGCAACTAGAGGAAAAGTCAGAGGTTCACCAAGTCATTAGGAACCCTCATCTGAGAACTATGAATAGCTGTACAAAATTCAAAGAAAACCTGAGTGGTAGTTGTCCAGATTAAAAGGTCAGTCCAGTCCCTAACTTCCCTAATTCTTTCCTGCAAATAAAAAGGTGAGAAAGGTGAATTTGTGTAGCTTATTTCTACATCAGGCTCCCCACCTGTTCTAAATGTAACGTGACTGCAGGTAACTCTGTGAATGTCGCTTAAAAGGGGCATGTTTCTCCCCCAAGCATCCCTGTGAAAAATACAGGTTAAATTAAAATAATTCACTACAGCAGTCTGACAGCTGAAGCCATGTTAAGAGACTGTGATAACTACAACACTACAGTTCATCTCCTCCTTGGGAATTAGTGTGGATCCTCGTAAGAGGATTCTGGCCTGTTCAAGCATCTTAAAGAGCAGCCGCACTAAATACATAATGAATCCCTGAGATTTCCCATTGTGTGAGAAATGTTGTTTCCTGAGAGTGGCTCCTCAAAACAAATCTATCTTGTGACTTCACTATTAGCACAAAAAGGATTTACACTCCAATTGGGGCCTTCCTCGTTATCTGCGTGAGAGTCTTTGTTTTCTTTCTGCTCCTGCTAAGATGTCATCCATGCGCAACTGGAGTTGGCAACATACACACTATATATTTTGTTTCCAATAAACTAGGCGGATATGTAGCTAAATCTCCAAGTCCAGTATGAGAATGTCTGTGCTGTAGAAAAACAGCTGACCTCTTCTCTAATGATATTTTCTCTGTATGGTATAAAAAGATTGTCAGGCCTCAATCTGTTGTCATGTCCTCTTGCCTTCAGTCTGCAGTAATCTTGATGAGGGGCTAATAAGCCAGAAAGACAGCAGCTCCCAACAGTGGTCCCCCAGTGGCCTCACGACCTTCCAAAACATCCTCTGTTAACCCATCATCACCCACACCTGGTCTGAAGTATGCCCTCTCAAATGCTCAAATAATGAAAGGGATATGAACAAAGCTAGGAGGGATCAAAGCAAACTTCCTCCAGTAATATTTGAAGGTAAATGTCATAGTAAAACACTGCATTCCATTTAGCTTTTAAGATTGGGTCTGTCTACAGGGAATTCCCAGCAGGGGAGTGAGGACAGACCAGACAGACATGTTTTTGTTGCTCTGGTGCAACAATTTGACTGTATTATAGGGCTCTGCAGTTTGTGCAGTTGTTTTAAACCAGTCAGAGAATGCTATTTGTTTAATATAAGTGAGAAATCGTTTACAATTGTAGGGTTTGTAAATATTAAAACTTATAGGAGCATGCAGCTGATTTTACACATAACAGTCAGTATACTTAGTCAGTATATATAAGGAGCACAAATCAGCCTATGAACACAAGTGCAATGTCTTCTGTGTCTCTGGAGTAACTTTGTTAAATCTGAGAAAACAATGATGTCATCATAATAAGCTGCATTATAGGAAATGTCGGATTCAGTGTTTCGGACTTCAGCCCATAATATAGACTAACCGCTTGATTCATGGCCATTCTAGACAATGCGTGATTCTACAAGATGTGCTGCAGTGCGTTTCAGAAGCGGAGCTCCCCTCTGCTCCCCTAGATTTTGGATGGAAACTGCATCAAGTTCACAAGGTAAATCGAAAGGATGGAACAAAACTGCTTCGCAGACGCGATGCCATAGAGCCATGCCTGGTGTAATCAGGCTGTATAAGGGAAGGATATCTGCTGTTATGATTTGTTTAACTGCAAATCACTGGCAATGATTTAATCAAGAATTAACAATGCATGTAAGCAACAACAGGTTTTAATTTACAGACCGTACAAAACATGTTTTTGTTAATACAAAATAATTCAAATCATTAAACAAGGCATAGTTAAAGTTCAGTCAAATAGATATGGATCTTCTGTATATAAACGTCTGTGGAGGGCAAGTTTACCAGGCAATGAAGTGAAACACTCAGAAGCTACTGAAGTATTTAAAAATAGGTGTAGCATTATTAATGGAAAGAGGAGAGATGGGTGAATGCAGTATTGGTATTTTAGTAAGTACAATTTATAAGCTGCATGACACCACCTGCGACATTAGCCGAGTTGCATATGGTCCCAATTAGTCACAGAGATTAAAAACGTGTACAAACTATCAGATTATTTTCCGAATAGGAATATTGTGTTTGACCCTGTTGTTAGGTTTATTAGTTTGGACCCAAGAGCTGACACAGACTTTAAAGACACAAGTATGACAGAGAATTTTGGGTGCTGTGGCTTTTGGAGGCTGTTGGCTGGCAGGTAGGGAAAAGGCAAGTGAGGTATGGGTATGGCAGTCCTGATGTTGCCGGATTAACCGTGATACCTGTCCTGTCTACCATTGTCAGTGTCCCCATGCACTAAGCCAGCTCCATAAAGAAATGGTTTTCCCAGTTTGGTGTGGGAGAATTTGACTGGCCTAGGAATTACTGTAAATCTAGAAACAGTACTAGGATTATAGGCCCGCAAGAAATGATGGGGATGCAATAGAAGGTCAAGATACAGTACTCTATGGTAATACCACAGGGGATAAATAAAACAAGAAGTATTAAAGTATTTTACTTTCGCTACACTGACTGTTATCATAACATATAATGTTTCCAGGTAGAAATGTTCTGAGAGATTCTTGTAAAGTAACCATAGCACAAAACGGCCACTGTAACTATTGAACAGAAGAGATTAGATACACTAAAGTACCGCAGTGTTGCTGCTAAGATAAATGGAAAATACATAAATTATCAAGTTGTCACAAAACCCTAGGGAGAAAGTTAGACTGATGATTACAGGGATCAGCAGTGATGATGATTTCTGATCCAGATGTTTCAGCACTCCTCCCACCAGGTACAGACTGCCAGTCAACAGGGAGCTTAGTGGTCTAAGGAGGGACTCTGCTGGAGCTTACTGATCCAGCAAGCGCTGGCTCCAGGTCTCTTTATCTTTCTCTGGGTGATCCACTAGATGGCGCTAAAGATGCAGGGGAAAACCAGGCTGTAATTCACAGGGCTGCTCACCAGATGGCGGCAGTTGGTGATTCATTGTTTCTGTTGCATTCAGGGACTGCTGGCTGCTCTCGTTTTCTCTGCACCGAGCCAACACGTGCTGCTCACAATCACTGATGCTGTGGTGAGCTGCAGAAAACAGCAGCACAGGAAAAGCATAGACTTTCCTCTTAGTAAGACTTAGGCTACTTAAACTTTATTTGTCCCGGTAGGGCAACTGACCCTTCCAATACGCAGCTGACCAATCACAGAGCAGTATAGGACTCGCTCTAACTGAGGTCCGACACTTTCATGGCTGCAAATGTCTCTGGCTCTATTGACTCTAATACAAAAGGCGTCATTTTCTACCTTTCTTTTGCCGTATTTTTCCAAGATATGGTCACACGCTGTTCCTGGGGCACTTGTAATAATTACAGTTACTACCCAGAGAGGTTGAAAGAAGTAGTAGGCCTACGATTTATTCCCTTTCCAAAATCTATAACAAATCCAGAAAAACGTAGGCTGTGGATAGTTCCTAACTGGTTAACTTCCTCAGGGCTCTATGGTAAGCCCTTGGAGCATTTATTCGATATCCTACTAG
>NC_060170.1:2592525-2597121 GCF_021292245.1 Micropterus dolomieu | reverse complement strand
TCCTCTTGCGGCCGCGCCCAGGGAGGTTGGCTACAGTTCCATGGACCTTAAACTTCTTAATAATATTTGCAACTGTTGTCACAGGAACATCAAGCTGCTTGGAGATGGTCTTGTAGCCTTTACCTTTACCATGCTTGTCTATTATTTTCTTTCTGATCTCCTCAGACAACTCTCTCCTTTGCTTTCTCTGGTCCATGTTCAGTGTGGTGCACACAATGATACCAAACAGCACAGTGACTACTTTTCTCCATTTAAATAGGCTGAATGACTGATTACAAGATTGGAGACATGTGTGATACTAATTAAAGAAACTAATTAGTTTGAAATATCACTATAATCCAATTATTTATTATCTTTTCTAAGGGGTACCAACAAATGTGTCCAGGCCATTTTAGAATATCTTTGTAGAATAAGCAATAATTCATTTCTTTTCACAGCTTCTTTGCTTTATTCTATGACATACCAAAGGCATGCAAGTATACATGATAAAATAGCTTTTAATTTCATCACTTCTCAGGAGGAATGAAGCATTATTTCAATGAGCTGTAAGGGTACCAACAAATTTGGGCACGTCTGTATATAGGGTTACATGTAATGAATTAATCCATTATTCTGTATTATTTTGAATGTTTTTCAGGTGGGGGTTTGTGACACATGCTGGTATTGATGGGAACTCCAGACTAATAACTTACATCAACTGCAGCACAGACAACACAGCTTTGACAGTGTTGACTTCTTTTGTTCGCACCACCTGTCTGTACGGGTTACCCTCCAGAGTCAGATCGGACCACGGAGGGGAAAACACTCTAGTTGCTCTCTTAATGAACCTTCAGCAGGGCCAGTCTGTACACAACCAACGTATTGAACGTCTTTGGAGAGATGTCTTCCAGCAGGTTGTGCACTACTTCTACATGCTGTTCTATTCCTTTGAAGATGAGCAAATCTTGAACCCTGAGGATAACACTCAGAAAATGGCATTACAAATAGTTTATAAGACAGAAATCCAGAAACGACTCGATTTATTCAGACGTGCTTGGAATAACCACAGAATCACATCGGCTAACAACCGCACGCCAACACAAATTTGGATGGAGGGTATGTTAGCCAACAGTGAACAGTACTCAACAGCTCTCAACAACATCTTTGGAGATGACCCTTACAGCCAAGAAAATCTGGAAGCTGGCCTGGCAAGACACGGCATCCAGCTCACCCAGCTACAAATAAACAGTGAAGATCTTGAACGAGCAGCAATTGTGTTACAACCACTCAACGACCTGAGCTCTGAACAACAGCAGCACCTTCAAAATGTAATGGATGGAACAACAGACTTAAATGACAGGTACCTTGTGTGTGTGAGAGAGATTCAGAACATTCTTCAGAGAACATGATACACTTTATGTGCAAACACCAATGCATGATTTAAGTGTAAACGACACACACAAACTTTCAGTCATGGCCAGGGGAAAAGCCCATAAACTGGTTTCTTTGGTTCAGGCGGTGCTAACTGACTGGGAGCGTCTGCTTATCAAGGCTTCTCGTGCTACTGCTCCTGAAAACATGCCTGACATGGACTACACCTTTCCAAATCCCAAAGAGTCTCTTGTGGCCTGTAAAAGCATCTGATGAAGATCCTCCTCTTGACTGACGCCTCTCGGCAGATACAAGCTCATCATGCACGTAGATGTGTAGGGCAAACGGCGCAGGCCTGCCTCCTGTTCATAGAAGTCGATGGAGGGCTTCCTGGGAAAGCCCAGGTGAGGAACCTCGTCTGCTCCAGTGATGAAAATCAGAAGGTCTTCGAATTTGAGTTCAGTCACTTTATCTGCCAGAAAAACATAAGCATCTAAGTGACATTTTCATTTCTAAAATCAAATGTCAAACTTTACAAGATCAGGACTGTATTTCCTTTTATCACAAATGTAGAGAATATAAACCTGACTGGCTTCTGAGTACACTTCTGATACAAAAGGTACTTTTGATCACATCTAAATTTGTACGTGCCCCTTGTTTTAATGGCTTTGGCTGCATTGCAGTAAGATCATTTTCATTTTCCTAAATTGGTAAAATAATAACACTTTGTATTTTCCTTCTGTCACAGCACATTTATGGATGTTTGTGTAGTGTTTCATAATTAGTTCTCTAACATTTTCATAAAGGAATAAAACGTACCTTCAATCATGTTAAGCACCATCTCCCAGCAGTAGATGGTGTCCTCTTCTGCCTCGCGATGGTTGCTGCCTCTCCTGCTGTAGTTGTAACTGAAGTTGCCTTGAAGGCTGCCTTTGACATGGGCTCCTGCATGTTGGTGAACAAAGGCAGGAAGGAAATCTAGTTCTTCCTCACCAGGTCCCACAGCTTCCCAAATGCATTCATTCCGTCTGTGAACTGGTGGATCATCTTGGCCGTTCTGTAAAGCGACAGAGATAAAACATGTACATCACCATGCACAAGTGTGGAATCACTTATTGTTTTTTTGTTTTTTGGAAAGACTGATCAACTACATCATAATGATAATGTTACAAATTACTATTACTGTATAAAATCACTGTTTCTTCTTTCTATGTTTACAATGGCTCGCAGTTTCAGTTGACCAGAACAGAAAGAGAAGAGAGAACCCACACCTGCACAAGAGGTCCAGTACATCTGTCTGTTTGACAAACAAGACAGAAATGTCCAACTGATCCTCAGCTCACAGCTTCTCTTTCTGTCCTGGTAATTTGCAACATCATCATTGTTTTTGATTAATTTGATGCTATATTGGGGAATAAAAGTATCACACGCTAACCCAAATCAAAACATATATGCAGAAACATACTCAGTGATTCCAAACGTTCACATGTTAGCATGTAACAATCTTGAGGTTTTGTCACATTTTACAAGTATTTCTACATTCGTAAACAAAAGTAAAAATCGCTTAACACAGATTTAGTTTTATATATTCCATATTTACACTACAAATTTCCGGCTAACACTGTACAAGCATACATTACAAGTGTTTTCTTTTGACAGTGTTTTGTAGTAGTTACAACTGTAAAGCTTATTTCATTTGTGTATGTGTTTACCTGAGAAAGATGTAGTGCTTCACCACATACGAGTAGACTTTTGGTATGTCTTCAACGGTGGCACTAAATACACTTGGGACGCCGCACTCTGCAATCCAGTCCCCCAGGTCTTGCTGGAGCTGAGTCAGGTCCCCTGCAGTCTTGCACTGTAAGATCTTGGACAGAAATCTGAGTGAGAATAATGTAGCAGGAGTCCCAGCTTGAGCAAATGTTTGTCCTGCTAAGATTTAGACATTAAATGTTATTACGTTATTTTGTCAACTGCGACCAGAAGTAAAAGAAATGTTTGTTTAATATCCAAATAAATATTAACATGATAACTACTAAGTATCGTGTTGACTTTGCTCTGCACATCTGGGTCAGGCAGCACACACCAGTCAAACTGCTCTAGTGGAGGCTCCTGTCCGCACATCAGCTGGAAGAGGCTGGGGTCCAGGGCTCTGATACACGGACCTCCGTGGGCAATCGACCAAGCGATGAGGTTGCCACCTCTAAAATATTTATGCTGGTCTAGTGCTGCTTGGTCATAACTAAGAAAGAGCTGGCCAGCCTTTCCCTCAAAAATGCCCAGGGAGGTCTGTACCTCTATCATCAGGAGTCTAGAGTAAGTAATCCACAGAAAAGACAAATACAACAATGTGTATTACTGTGCAGCTCCCTTGAAATCATGCAAACATTTGTTATAAAACACTAAAGAAATTACTTTAGGTATTCGGACCTGAAAAACTCTCGCTGCGGTCCCCCCATATCATCTGCTTCTTCTCCTACAAACTCAATAAGTGGTGAGTGGGTCCAACAGAAAGTGTTTCTGGAGATTGCTTGAAGGGCACTCTCCAGAAGCTTTCTCCTCCTGACACAAATGGTGGATACCCGGTGGTCAGAAAGGTGATCCTGTTGAAAACTGCTCAAAATGATGGCAAGATCCACATCTTCCTGAAGTACAGTGGGTACGGAAAGTATTCAGACCCCTTTTCACTCTTTGTTTCATTGCAGCCATTTTCCAAAAATCAAAAAAGTTCATTTTATTTCTCAGTAATGTACACTCAGCATCCCATCTTGACAGAAAAAAACAGAAATGTAGAAATTTTTGCAAATTTATTAAAAAAGAAAAACTGAAATATCACATGGTCATAAGTATTCAGACCCTTTGCCGTGACACTCATATTTAACTCAGGTGCTGTCTATTTCTTCTGATCATCCTTGAGATTGTTCTACACCTTCATTTGAGTCCAGCTGTGTTTGATTATACTTATTGGACTTGATTAGGAAAGCCACACACCTGTCTATATAAGACCTTACAGCTCACAGTGCATGTCAGAGCAAATGAGAATCATGAGGTCAAAGGAACTGCCTGAAGAGCTCAGAGACAGAATTGTGGCGGGACACACCTGGCCAAGGTTACAAAAAAATTTCTGCTGCACTTAAGGTTCCTAAGAGCACAGTGGCCTCCATAATCCTCAAATGGAAGACGTTTGGGACGACCAGAACCCTTCCTAGAGCTGGCCGTCCGGCCAAACTGAGCTATCGGGGGAGA
>NC_060170.1:2579025-2592425 GCF_021292245.1 Micropterus dolomieu | reverse complement strand
TCTCCAGACCTGAATCCAATTGAAAATCTTTGGAGGGAGCTTAAAATTCGAGTTGCCAGGCGACAACCTCGGAACCTGAATGATTTGGAGGCTGTCTGCAGGGAGGAGTGGGCCAACATCCCTGCCGAAATGTGCACAAACCTTGTCACCAACTATAAAAACCGTTTGACATCTGTGCTGGCCAATAATGGCTTTTCTACAAAATATTAACATGCTGTTTGTCCAGGGGGTCAAATACTTGTTTTTCCTCATCAGATGGTTATCAATTTTAATAAATTCATATGATGTGATTTTCTGGAATTTTCTTTGGCATTCTGTCTTTCACTGTTAGAATGTACATATGATTAAAATTATAGATCGTTGCATTCTTTGTAAGTGGGCAAACCTGCAAAATCAGCAAGGGGTCAAATACTTTTTTCCCCCACTGTAGGTCTATAGTTGGCTAAAACATCCAGATCAAGTTTGGGCTTTTTCAGAAGAGGTTTAATTACAGCTACTTTAAAGTACTGTGGTACATAGCCTGTTAATAAAGATAGATTGATCATATCTAGTATAGAGGTGGGATGTGTGGGATAGATGCAAAACGTTTTGAACATTCAGTCCAGGAATTTCTAACTGAATTAAAATGTATTAATTTATCCTTGAGGACGTGAAAAGGTGCCACATATAAAGAGGAACTTCCCAAAACAAAGACACAAAGAGAAGGGAAGACTAAATCATGAAAGAAAAAGAAATACAGAATGCTTGAAAGCCACACCCACTGAATTAAATGATGGTATAGTTTATATTTTATATTGTCACCTGCTGCCTGAGTTTGTGTTTCCGTTGACATAGCCTTGATAAAAACATTTCCACCATAAATTGGTGCAGACAATTTCATCAGAATGCAGGAAGTGTTTAATGCTAGAAATGTGCCCCAGAAAACTCTTGTTTTTTTATGAACTTGCCTATAATTTTCCAAACATTCTCTAGAATTAAAATAAATCCAGTTGCTGGTTTTGCTATCATGTCTGGAGGTTGGCAAGTATCCTGATCACACTGATCTGACCATAACTATTGACTTGGCTTTTCATCTACACATACAGTACATGTGACTGTGGCATGCAGGATTAAAGAGTGATGACCCCAACCCATGTGGTGGGATATGATACAGAAGGCCTAAAATTAACCCACCTCCAATACCGAATCTCACTTCAAACAAAATTGAAAAGTTGGCAGCCCTAAGCCCGAAGAATTTTAATCGGATAGCATCATGACAATGTGCAGATGTATAATCTATCTAATACACCTTCAATCTCAAATATAAATAGATAAATATATGGTCATCCATAATTTTCTCCCTCCTGCCCAAGCTGTAATCAGTGAAGTGAAACAGTTAAACAAAAATGCCTGAGTTGTGTAACAATATGTAATACTTTTTGTACAGAAACACAAGCCCCTGCAAATAGGACGACTGGAGTTTGGAGAGTAAATCTCTTCCTGTTGCCAAATGCTGACCACCTTGTCCTTCCACCTCATGCAGAATGCTGTAAACTAACCAGAGTGGGCTTAGGTAATGTACCTACTGCACTTGTTTTGAATGTGAACATGCACTATGAGTTTATTTATTTACACAGAGAATGCACACTTGTCAACATTTCTGTGGCTTTGACAGTGTTGGATATGAAGTTTATTTATATCTGAATTTGGGCTGAGCAAATGTTATAACTCTAAATGTGATTATTTTGACTGATACTGCCATTGCGATGTGGTTACAATATTAGAGGAAGTTAAGTATGTAGAACCAATCAATCACATTTGATCTTTGTATAGCACCTTTCATGCAAAATAACAGTACAAGGTGCTTGACATGTGTTCAAATTCCAGCATAACCATGTAACCAGAATAAAGTAAAAAGTCTGTTTGCAAAGTTATTAAGTAAGGCAAACTGAGAAAATAAAATGGTAATTAAGTAGAGTAAAGAAATTTAAAACTCCCCAGCTCCTGTCTCACAGATGTGGACCATATAGACTACAAGAATATGACTAGCTATTGGATCTATATCAATAGCTAGTGAAACGAAATAAAAGATTGATTCAGTATATTGACATTGTTTTGACAGCCATCTTTTATTTTACAGGGATCCCGAGTCATGATTTGCCAGGTGAAGTCTCAAATCGAAATTTTGTACAACTTTCCTGGACTCTCCCAGAGTTTAATAATTACATTTGCCAAAGCTTTCCCACAGTTAGCCTGAATGTAATTGGATTTCATCTTGCGAGAGCTGACAAGTCCAGGGTTCTGAGTAAAATTCAGGCAAATACACTGAAGGAGGTGAAGAGAGCAGTTGGCAGAAAGGTGTATATTATTCCCCAGACCAATATTACACTGCCATTTGAGGTGAGTTTTTCTTTTTTTCGGGCCAGCACTCCTTTTAATGTTAGCACACTGATAATAGTTTCTAAACAGGCTTTTTGTTCCCAGATCCCAGGACCTGAAAGGACTCATACCCTGCCAGAAACATCTCCACCTGATGGACCTGAGACACTTTCACAGTCTTTACCTGCTTCTTCATCATCCACAGCACCGATGGCCACACCCACTACTTCACCATCTACCATCAGACCTGCAGTCTCACCTGCTGCCCCCCCAGCAATTCATGTAGGTCCAGCCCAGTCCCCCGCACCATCAACCATCAGACCTCACCCGCTGTCCCCCAGGTCACACCCCCTGCTCCTACAGCACCCATCGGCATGACATCGGTCACATCTAACAGTAGTTCTCATGCAAGTTCCCAGTCCCCTCCCCTTAATGCCATGTCCCTGTCTTCGACGATGGACAGTGATGGAGGATCACCAAGGACAGACATGAACTCGTAAGTTATTTTTAAAAAAAATAATACAGTTGTATGTACTTTCGATAATTCACACTAAAGTAAAGAGTAATCTAAAAAGTCATCCTTTTAGTTTTCAAAGCTAACCTCAGTGAAAGATCTTCTCAACCAACAGGAGGCAAGTCTGGATCCTGCACAGTGGATGAACGCTGGCACTCCAGAGGTAAATCTTTACATGACAACAGTTCTGTAGTTGTAATGTAATATGTAGCATTAAGGATGATACTTTGAGACATTTTCATTTCATGCAACATTTGTACCTTCTAGGTATTTTACAGAAGGGCCTGTATGGAACCACTAAACAGGTAGGTTTACAAACAGGAACCATGTGTGACACTGCATTCACAACAGTCTCAATACTCATCTTTAAATTTGACAGAGAATATCAGAATACACATGTAGATCACCAATACCAGTAGTCTGCAACAGAATTTGGGTCCAAAAGAGTTACAAATAATTTTTTTAAGGCCTGACTATGTAATACTGACACTGAAAATAAAGAAATCTGATCTTTTAGGACTCCTGTCAATGACCTTGTTATTGAGGATCTTGAGGAAGTGGAAGAGGACGACATTATTGCAGTTCCTTTTGAAAGTCACAGTCCTCCATCGGTAGGTTTAATTTTTTTACACTGCATTAAACTGCGAGAATATTTGTTTATATTTAATTGTTAATGACACAATTCTTTTCACATACTCTAAATTAAATTGATTAGATATTGCCACTATTTAAAAAATAAATTCAAAGATCACCAGACCAACCCTTTTTGCCAGTCATTTCTGATGTACTTTTTATGTTTGATATATTTTAGGAAGATGTGGATCTTGCCATCATTTTGAGCACTTTTCAAGAGGATCACCTTTCTCACCGCCTGATATCCACCATTTGTGTCAGGAGGAGAAAGCTTCTGGAGAGTGCCGTTAAAGCCATCTCCAGAAACGCTTTCTGTTGGACCCACTCACCACTTATTGAGTTTGTAGGAGAAGAAGCAGATGATATGGGGGGACCGCAGCGAGAGTTTTTCAGGTCAGAATACCTAAACTAAATTTCTTCAGTGTTTTATAACAAACGTTTGCATGGTTTCAGGGGAGCTGCACAGTAATACACGTCGCTGTATTTCTCTTTTCTGTCGATTTACTGTAGACTCTTGATGATAGAGGTACAGACCTCCCTGGGCATTTTTGAGGGAAAGGCTGGCCAGCTCTTTCTTAGTTACGACCAAGCAGCACTAGACCAGTGTAAATATTTCAGAGGTGGCAACCTCATCGCTTGGTCGATTGCCCACGGAGGTCCGTGTATCAAAGCCCTGGACCCCAGCCTCTTCCAGCTGATGTGCGGACAGGAGCCTCCACTGGAGCAGTTTGACTGGCGTGTGCTCCCTGACCCAGATGTGCAAAGCAAAGTCAACAGGGTACTTTGTAATTATCATGTTAATATTTATTTGGATTTTAAACAAACATTTGTTTTACTCTGGGTCGCTGTTGACAAAATCACATTTAATGTCTAAATTTTAGCACTTGCTCAATCTGGGACTCCTACTACATTGTTCTCACTCAGATTTCTGTCTAAGATCCTACAGTGCAAGACTGCAGGGGACCTGACTCAGCTCCAGCAAGACCTGGGGGACTGGATTGCAGAGTGCGGCGTCCCAAGCGTATTTAGTGCCACAGGTGAAGACATACCAAAAGTCTACGCGTATGTGGTGAAGCACTACATCTTTCTCAGGTAAACACATACACAATGAAATAAGCTTTACAGTTGTAACTACTACAAAACACTGTCAATATAAAAAAAAATGTATGTTTCTGCACTTATTTTTTGGTTTGGGTCAGAGTTTGATACATTTATTCCCCAGTATAGCATCAAAGAAATCCAAAAAAATGATGTTGATGTTGCAAATTACCAGGACAGAAAGAGAAGCTGTGAGCTGAGGATCAGTTGGACATTTGCGTCTTGTTTGTCAAACAGCAGGCAGATGTACTGGACCTCTTGTTCAGGTGTGCTCCTGGGTTCTCTCTTCTCTTTCTGTCCTGGGTTGGCCGCTGAAACTGGAGAGCCATTGTAAACATATAATTAAGAAACAGTGTCATTATCATTTTGATGCGGTTGATCAGTCTTTCCCACAATTTTTACAAAAAAACAATCAGTGATTCCAAACTTGTGCACGGTGATGTACATGTTTTATCTCTGCTGCTTTACAGAACGGCCAAGATGATCCTCCAGTTCACAGACGGAATGAATGCATTCGGGAAGCTGTGGGACCTGGTGAGGAAGAACTGGATTGCCTTCCTGCCTTTGTTCACCAACATGCAGGAGCCCATGTCAAAGGCAGCCTTCAAGGCCCTCTTCAGTTACAACTACAGCAGGAGAGGCAGCAACCATCGCGAGGCAGAGGAGGACACCATCTACTGCTGGGAGATGGTGCTTAACATGATTGAAGGTACGTTATATTCCTTTATGAAAATGTTAGAGCACTAATTATGAAACCTTACACACTACACAAACATCCATGAATGTACTGTGACAGAAGGAAAATACAAAGTTTTATTATTTTACCAATTTAGGAAAATGAAAATGATCTTACGCCAATGTACCAAAGCCATTACAACAAGGGACACGTACAGTGTACTCAGAAGCCAGTCAGGTTTATATTCTCTACATTTGTGATAAAAGGAAATACAGACCTGATCTTGTAAAGTTTGACATTTGATTGTAGAAATGCAAATGTCACTTACATGCTTACATTTTCTTCTGGCAGATAAAGTGACTGAACTCAAATTCGAAGACCTTCTGATTTTCATCACTGGAGCAGACGAGGTTCCTCCCCTGGGCTTTCCCAGGAAGCCTTCCATCGACTTCTATGAACAGGAGGCAGGCCTGCGCCGTTTGCCCTACGCATCTACCTGCATGATGTGCCTGTACCTGCCGAGAGGCATCAGTCAAGAGGAGGAACTGCATGAGATGCTTTTACTGGCCACAAGAGGCTCTTTGGGATTTGGAAAGGTGTAGTCCATGTCAGGCAGGTTTACTGGAGCAGTAGCACGAGAAGCTTTGATAAGCAGACGCTCCCAGTCAGTTAGCACCGCCAGAACCAGTTTATGGGCTTTTCCCCTGGCCATGACTGAAAGTTTGTGTGTGTTTGTTTACACTTAAATCATGCACTGGTGTTTGCACATAAAGTGTATCATGTTCTCTGAAGAATGTTCTGAATCTCCCTCACACACACAAGGTACCTGTCCTTTAACTCTGTTGTTCCATCCAGTGCATTTTGAAGGTGCTGCTGTTGTTCAGAGCTCAGGTCGTTGAGTGGTTGTGATACAATCACTGCTCGTTCAAGATCTTCACTGTTTGCTTGTAGCTGGGTGAGCTGGATGCCGTGTCGTGCCAGGCCAGCTTCCAGATTTTCTTGGCTGTAAGGGTCATCTCCAAAGACGTTGTTGAGAGCTGTTGAGTCCTGCTCACTGTTGGCTAACATGCCCTCCATCCAAATTTGTGTCGGGGTGCGGTTGTTAGCCGATCTGATTCTGTGGTTGTTCCATGCACGTCTGAATAAATCGAGTCGTTTTTGGATTTCTGTCTTATAAACTATTTGTAATGCCATTTTCTGAGCGTTATCTTCAGGGTTCAAGATTTGCTCATCTTCAAAGGAATAGAACAGCGTGTAGAAGTAGTGCACAACCTGCTGGAAGACATCTCTCCAAAGACGTTCGATACGTTGGTTGTGTACAGACTGGCCTGTAATGTGCCTCGCGTGTCCTTGTCCCTGCAGAAGGTTCGTTAAGAGCGCAACTAGAGTGTTCTCCCCTCCGTGGTCCGATCTGACTCTGGAGGGTAACCCGTACAGACAGGTGGCTCGAACAAAAGAAGTCAACACTGTCAAAGCGGTCTTGTCTGTGCTGCAGTTGATGTAAGTTATTAGTCTCAAGTTCCCATCAATACCAGCATGCGTCACAAACCCCCACCAGAAAAACATTCAAAATAATACAGAATAATTGATTACTTCTTTACATTTAACCCCATATACACTATTCTATTACATGTCTACCAATAGATTTAGAACTAACTGGTTTTAACACATGCAAAGTGAAATTGAGTCTGCACAACCCATCCAATATGGCTCCCCAATACTCCCACCAGTACACAGAAATACAACAGCAGACCCTGCTTACCGAATGAGACGCATGTGGCCATCGATGTGCCACAGACTATTCGGAAAGGGCACATAGTATGTTCTCCTGGCCACAGTCTGGCTCCATCTCTGGGCTGCAGCAGCTGGATCAATGCGGTTAAGGGTCTCTCGAACTCTTCTCCTTGGTACAACAATCCCATCAGCATGCAGGTACGCCCTTATTATCTGAAAGGAGTTCATCACTGAGGGCAATTAAGGTAAAGTACATTTTGTATAAAAAGGATATCTGTAAAACCAGGTAGGGAATACGCTATAGTAAGGTTACTTCTGAGCCTGATCTTGGGAAGTGGTTGTGGAGTCTTCTGACGTGTTCCTCCAGGTTAGCATCACTAATAGGAGTGAATCTGTTTCTTGCTGAAATCTGAAAAGACTTCATTTTTTTATGCAGGTATGAGGAGGAGCAGCCCAACATCCTTGCCATAGCTCTCACTGTGAAGCCTTGAGTGAGGAGCAGCTCAATTTGCTCCCTTGTAATATCAAGAGCAGGTCTTCCTCTCCTTCCTGAAATATGGAAATGAAATAATTCAGGCACATCAATGAATTAATAACGACAATTTTATGTTATGAAGTCTAGAAGTAGAAGAAAACTGATGTTTTGCCGCACCACCTTCCTCTACCACGCATATTTAATGCTTGCACATTTGTTTGTGTTTGACTTCCCAAACACAAGTAATCAGATTATAGTACAGAGCAGTTACATGAATTTAGTCTACGTCTGACAAGTCAAAACAGTGAAATAATATTATAGTTTAACTCACCTGAATGCAAACGATGTGCTGCATGGAAACCACCGCGTAATGCTCTTGAAGCTGCGGGCGCGGTGATGACAGACCTGAGATCTGTGAGACTCTGGATTATATCCCGCACGGCCTCGGCGCTAATAACATCTTCAACTCTTCTCATGTTAGCAATAGAGATGTCGATAGCGTTCACCTCTCTTTGACCTGCAGATCCTTGATGAAATGCTCGTTCAATTGCAGTAAATCGTCTCCTAATGCGTCTCAGGACATCCCCCGCCATGTTTGCGTTTGAAATATTTCCTTTACCGTGTGCAATTCCTCAACCAATTATTTTAAAATGACCAGCTTCCTTTTGCGCCCCTATTCCCGCCTCTTAATTAACATGTCGTGCAACTAATTAAGTATTTAACTTTGTGTTGTCCACTAGCGCTAAGTAAACAAATAAATATAATAGACTAATACTGTTTGCAGCACCAGCAGGGTCAGGGCTGTATTCCAGAGAGCAGGTTTAGTGAAAAGTGAGATGAGGAACACTCCTTTGAACTTGGAAAGGTGTAGAGAGATATAGATAAGTCATTGATCCTACATGCCTAAAGCTTCATACCGATGTGCTCATTTAAACTGAGGTTACACATTATGTGATGACCACGTCAGTGCAGGAGCTGCTCTAACAAAGTTAGTCACAGTGTTATAAAAAGGACAGGCAGAGGTTTTATTGTGAATCAATTTAATCAAATTAGCTTTATTGGCATGAATGTGTAACATCAATATTGCCAAAGCATCATACATACTACATAAGAGCAATCAACCCCATACATTTCATTAAACAAGTAATTAAAGTGTATAGTAATCAAAGCAGATGTGTGTTTGTGTTAAAAAATATATAAAAAATTAAAATTAAACAAATAAAATAAACAAAACAGCCTGTGTGTGTGTGTTAAAAAAAAAAAAAAATATATATATATATATATATATATATAATTAAAATAAATAAATAAAACGGTAAGCGTGTGTGTGAGTTTAAAAAAGAAAATTATATATATATATATATATATATATATATATATATATATATATATATATATATTAAAAATAAAATAATCTCTGAATCTCTATTTGAATGCAGGGTCAAAAACTGCTGTTCACAGAAAAACTTTAGATAGTCTTTGGGTGAGCTTTGATAGGGACTGAATGATGCAATGAAACAGCATGTCTGGCTCTGTAAGAGAGAAACTCAGGGTCTGTTGAAGAAAACCTGTAAGTGAACAGGTTAGGGTCACAGAGTTAGTTACCATGGTAACTCACCCAGAGTTTAACCCTCCTATTATCTTTAGGCTTAATTTTAAGGTTCAAGGTCATTTATTTGTTGTTTTAGAACAAGCTTGTATAAAGATAAAGTTGCTTCATATTTAATGACTTTTCCGAATATAATCTGTACAACTGGGTAAACACAAAATGAACATGATGATATGTTTTTAATGTCCTGTACACATTTTGTACCCATTGGTGTTCTTTGGGGTCAGATTGACCCCAGCCTGTTTTAGCAGTATTAAAGATATACGTGTAAACAGAAACATTTTACACACATTTGTTGTGGTTGTTTTGGATGCAACTGAGGTCACCATGACATGCAATGTTATAATATTCTTTCAGGACCTTATATTGGTAGAGCTAGTGTCTCATGGGTGTGTTAGTCATTTAGTTTCAGTAGACAGCTAGAGGAGTCTGGGTCAACATTATATGCAGTAAATCATAATGATGAGCCATTAAAAACAGATCCATACACATTAGTTATGGTTATATAAACATATAAATATCAGCATGAAAGACTGTGCCAATGTTGCTATTTCATAATAAACTTTGATAAAATTGAACCTGGTAGTTTATTTTTCTGCTGAAGGCCTGCTCATTGTTCAGCTGTATGTGAATGTAAATAAATAATTACATCTTTAAAAGGCATTTATTTTGAATCACAGAGTGTATATTCCCTCTCCCAGTATTTCTTTTGATAAAACATTCATGTAAATATGCATTTTCACCATTTTTGCACTTACTAGCACTACTAGTAGACATTTTAGTGCTTACTAGTAGTACTAGTACGCAATTTTGTCTTACTAGTACAGCAAAATGGCTTACTAGTAAGAGCAAAAAAATGCGCACTAGTAGGATATCGAATGAATGCTCAAAGGGCTTTCCACAGTCGTCAGTCTGGCAGTAAATGTACAGCGTAGGTCGCAGCAAGTCCGTTAATAAAATGGATGTCTGTTGTTTCGCCAACTGCTGGAAAGTGCAGCCGATTAGAGCCAGCTAACCTCTGCCTGACTCCGGGTGGCTCAGCAGGACTGGATGGGGCGGAGTCACATAACGACACACAGCAGTATGTTTTTAAGAGGAAAGTACATGAGGCCTGTTTCAGAAAGCGGGTTTAGTGAAAACTCTAGGTTTGTAACCCCGGCAACTTAAGCTGTGAACCTAACCTGCTCTGGAGGAGGTTTACTTCAACTAACGCTGAGTTTCTCTCTGACTCCTCCCCTCCTGCGGAGCCTGAAGCGGCCATGTGACATTTCCTCATTCATAATGTCAATATCAAAGCACATATTGGAACACAGTTATGTCCTTAGAAACATCTAAATTACGGTTAAATAGCCTATTAGTTTTTTTGTACCCCAACATGATCTTGAACATGACAGCTTTAATGATCAATCTATCATCAATGTAAAATGATACATTACTGTCATGTACCAATACATGACAGTGTTTTAAAATGAGCCGCTGCAACAGCAGAGTGGTGAGTGTGTGTGCAGCACACACTGTGAGCCGATCACACAGTGCTTCTACTACATTCTTCACAGCTCTCTGTGCCCCGCTTTCGTTCTGTTATCTGTGGGGGTGGCTATCAGACAGGGAGCATTTCAGAATAAGAGCGTTTTGCCTGCCTGATTTTTCTGACATGTTTAGATTTTGTTGATTTGGTGATTAGTGCTTGCTTTTTGTGCTTCTACTATGCTTATGTAGGCTACGTAGTTAAATTGTTTCTTTTTTGTCCGTTTTAACTGTGTTTATATACGACTGGGAGTCCGCACAGGGTATTTTATTTTACTTTGCCATTTTAACTTCCTGCGGTTTCATCTGCTCTGTGCTGCTTCCAATATACACTGGCTGCGTATAATGGACTTTCCGAGTGAATCCGGGGTCATTTAAACTTGGTATAAATGGTTGGTATAACTTGGTAGCAAGTGGGCCCTGTGATGAAGCTCCGCCCCTACTGTGCTGAGAGTCTAGCTCCACCCACGCTCAACAACTGTCAACAACTGTAATTATTTTGGATCCATAATGCATTGCGATTTAAAAGTTAACATTTGTAAAATGACAGAAAAATAAGTTACTGTAAATTTACTGTAGAAACACAGCAATTTGTTACAGTGTAGACTGCATCAGCTAGCATCATAAAAGAGCACAAGGAAAAAAAAACAAGGAACTAATATTCTTTACATCATTTTCAAGCTCAGTTCACTACTACTGCTCTACAAAAGTTCAAGGATACGTTCTCAAACTGGGGGGGCATGGATGCTGATCAAACCCTAAAGTTGTATGAATGTGATGCAACTGATGCAAGCAGGACTATTTTGCCAACCAGATTTTTTGTGTTTTATTTCCACTAGCCGTGTTGTTAATCATTGATAAAAAATGAAATCCACTTTTGTTGGAGTCGGGCAGCTTGAACTTCTTTTGGCTTCCAAAGGGGGGCGTGACAGAAAATGTTTGAGAACCACTTCTTTAAACAAACAAAAGAAACAATCCTACAAAAATAGACAACCCTCCCCTTGTTTGGTCATCCATGACATCACATATACCATAAAAACAGGAAATACTGGATAATACAGGAACAAACTATTCTACAGTGTTCAAACCTGACTTAACCTACTCATGTGCTTTGAACTGTAACATAATGCTAACACAAACCACCCGGGATAGTAAGTTATTAGTTGCGATATTACAAAAAGCAATGGTAAATTATAAAAATGAACATATGTGTAAAATAATATGTAATTGACACGTGGTGAGGAAAGTTCTCACCCACTTTGTCTCCAATACATACACCCTGATAGATGTAAAATACTTTAGTAAAGAAGTATGCGTTCCTTTGCTCATTTGTTTTGCTCAAAAGAAAAACAAAACTTTGTCTTGGTGACAAAAACAAAGTGTATGAATAGTTTAACACGGCTCCAGGACAGGCTGGAGGAGAAGGGAATAAGTGGAGGGAGCAGCGTGATGGGAAAGGCTTCCACAATCAGAGAAGAAGTTCTTAAAAGAAATGAAGTGAAATGGAAATATTTTATTTGAAACTGATGTTGATTCTGTATCCACTGATACACACAGTGGTGAGACAGTGTAGTGAACCGTGAACACGTCTTGTAGACTTCACTAACCAGTTGTAAAAACTGGAAAACAGACACAAACAATGAGGCCCATAAAATAATGAGAGGAAAATATCAACAAAGGATTCCGGTGAAGGGGGCAGTGATGGCGACGCAACTCATCCGTTTCAGTGAGAAGTTGTCAGTTATTGAGGAAATGATAATATATCCTTGGTCATTGATGGTCATCATGATTCTGAATGATGAGTGTATGAACACAAACAGAGCTCTTCAAGGACCTGTCAGGGAATTCAAGTGCAACAATGCCCTCTGGTGTTTGCATGAGTATACTGCCTAGTCCTACTACCATACTGTGCTACACTTCTGTGTTTTGAGATCATTAGTGATGGACAGACAAAGACGTGTGAGGACTTTCGTTCATATTTCTGTTTGTAACTTGCAGGAATCGAGGCAACAGGCATTTAATGAAATGAGAAGTCCTTTTCTCAGAGCCGTCATTATAAAGCAACATCAGTTAAATATGACATGTTGCACAGCTGTATCATCTTTCCACTGAGCCTGTCCCTGTGACCTCTCTCACAGGAGCAGACCAGCTGTCAGCACCCATACCTAAAGGCTACAGATCATATCTTCACAATCCAGGAACATGTAGCCTACGCTATCGTGTAGGTGTCCACGATCTGCCTTTTCAAAGAGATCGTTAGGATCTATCAGTTTAGTTCGGTGGCTCATACACGCAGTTGACAGCTGCTTTGTCAACATCGCAAGTCAGCTGCCTCGCTGCCTGCATCCTCCGCTGTCTACAAAGGCGACACTGGAACTGTTGGGCCTCATAAAATTAACATTAAAGTTCCCCGTGTCCCCCAGCTGCTCTGCGGCAACGTTCTTTGATTTATGGAGTTTGCTGATGAACAGAAAGTATTAACGTTAACCAAAGTAAACGCTAACCCTGACTCAACATGTGTCAGTGCTTCAAACATCAGAGCTGTAAGGTTGCAGGGAAATGGGAGTGGACTTTCTTTGAAGCTCCAAGGAAAATGTCTTACCTGCTGGTATTTGTGGACTACTAAACCAGTTGGCTGGAGCGACTGTATAAACTATATCAAAAATGTTCACCCAGTAAATCCCTATCAGATGTTGAGTTTCCAACTACCTTCTGTTGGACCAGCCAAGCCAATTTATCCTCTTCATCTTCAAAGCCACCTGTGAGAAATGGAGCA